>NC_058339.1:49772181-50075212 GCF_905475395.1 Chrysoperla carnea
ACGTCATATGAAATATCATCTTGGTATAAAAAATTTCGTGTGTACAGTTTGTTCTAAATCGTTTACTTTTTCACAAGAGCTTAAACGTCATATGCTTATGCATACTGGTGAAAAACCTTACTTGTGTACAGAATGTGGGAAAAGTTTTCGTCAGCTGCAAAGCTATAAAGAACATCAAATTACACATTCGGGTGAACGTCCGTATTCATGTACAGAATGTGAGAAGACTTTCACTTTGAGTAAATATTTAAAATGGCATATGCGTTCACATACAGGTGAAAAACCATTTGTTTGTAAAATATGTGAGATGGCTTTTACAACAGCACGTGCTCTTGTTAGACACAATCGATCTCATACTGGTAAGGTTCATTTATTGAAAATGTGCAATAAAACGTAATAATTAATATTAATTTTAATTTAGGAGAAAGGCCGTATTCTTGTGATATTTGTAAAAAAACTTTTAAATCAAGTCAGGAAGTAACTCAACATAAACGGACCCATAATAAAATTCCCCAATTTTTCCTTAAGCAAGGTAAGATTTTTATATTTAATATGGATATTTTAAATGTAAAGCCGCGGCCACATAGCACAATGCACAACTCACCACATATTTGTGTACTGAATAATTCTGGATAATTCTGAATTAAACATTCCAAAAACGTTTAAAAATTACAAGGTTCAAGAGTTACAAAGACTCCTTCAGAGTTTCTAAAACTTTTTCAGAGTTTTTAAGACTTATTTTTTCTTCAAAAATTTTTTCCACTAGGGTACGGATTTACAGATTTTTCTATAATTTCCCATTAATTGTTTTTGTCTGAATCGAAATGTGATCTTAATAGTTTCTACATTATATTAACTTTGTTTTAGGGGATAGTCCATATTGGTGTGATATTTGTGGAAAGACTTTTAAGGCAAATAAATATTTAACACGCCATAAACGAGAAGCACATGTTGGTAAGCTTCATTTATTGAAAATGTTTATATTTAAAGGATCTTTTGCATGTGGAAATTCACCATCGTGTGGGAGTGATATATTTCTATTGTATTTTTGAGTGAATTTCCGATATTTTGATAATTACTTATATTTTCGTTGAGTAATTTACATATAAAAAAATCCTCAATATACTTTTTATAAACTAATGTAAATACGGTTGACTTAAAAACAAAATTAAAATTACATTTTGTCAAAATTTTATTCAATTCCCTTGAGTAGATCTCTCATTTAAGGTAATTAGTCCATTAATAATTTATATTAATTTTGTTTTAGAGGGAAAACCATATTCCTGTGATTTATGTGAAAAGGCTTTTAAATATAGTAAACATTTACGAGCACATAAACGAACACATGACGAAACAAGGTAAAATTATCTTTATCTTTACTGTTATAAGACTTTTGACTGTTGAATTGGAGTATCTTTAAGGCTTTTATATATATTACCGATTTTATATATGGAGGTAAAGAGAGAAGATTGTAATAATTTTTCACTAACACAAGTAGTGATACAATAGAGTTATTTTTTTAGAAGGATTCTTTTTGTTTAGAGTAGGTATTATGTCAAAAAACTATTCAGAATTGTCAAACATATATTTTGTATTTGTCAAACATCGTTCTTTGTAGTATTGGTGCTACCTAAGGGAGAATGGTGAGTGATTTTTTGGCGGAATTTAGACATACATTTAAATATGTGATGCCTGTAGCTCATTCCACCGATTTTGTTCGAAAGGAAGAGTGAAGCGCTGCCGCTAGCCTTGTATTTTATAATGCATTTGTATATATACTTAAATCTATTTTAATGGCAGCCAAATTTTTTAATAGTTAAAATTTATAACAAAATCTCATGTTTATATGAGTCTATAGACTGTGAGACAGAAACGATGGTTTGTTAAATTATTAATACATAATTGAAACTTCTTAAGTGACTTCCTCTTAATTTTCTACTAAACTTCATATGAGCACGATAACGACTTATTTAAGCTATCGGTCTGAAAAACCGCAACAGGGAATTTATCGGGCAGTATGATCACTTGTTAACATTAATAGTTATTAAACAATTCAGAAAAGTGAACTTTATATGTATTCAAAAACAAAAATACTTAAGTACGGCATGTTCGAGATGGTAGATAAGCTCATCGGTGAAGTATTTTTGTCAGACAAAATATATCATTGCGTAATAATTATTTATGTTATCAAGTGGTCATAATGTCCGACAAATTCCATCGATAGCTGAAATATGTCATTATCTTGCTCATGTGAAAACGCAGCACTTTCGAAAAAAGTCGTAGAGAGAAAGTTTGGTAGACTCACCAAAAGGAAGCCACTAACGAAGTTTCAAGTATGTATTAATTATTTAACAAAGCACCCTTTCTGTACCATGGTCCACTGCATTTAATCGCGACAAGTATATTACAATTCTAGAATAATCAACTCTACCTTATTCTACATACTAATAATAGCAGTAGTAAAATATATATTCCACATCCTTTCTTTACTTATATATTCAAAGGTTACAGATACAGCCGTGATAACTTCATTTTTGCTTCTATACGTATGGCCATATACGTTTAATACCTCATTTATATACAGTGTGTTAATGTACATTTGTTTATTTTTAAAGGTAGTAGTTAACTTGTATTATCTTATTGTAGGCAATTTCGGGGTGGGATTAAAATTGAAATGGAAGAAGATAGTTGACATGTGCATTAATATAACAAACAGGTCCAAACTAAACATGAATGCTTGGAAGAGAAATTGAAAATTTTTAAACCTTTACTACCTCGGCTATGTAATTTTCACCGAAGAACAAGAATAGATATTGAACAAAGACCAATCGTGAAGGAAAATTAAATTTTTTTATCTATTTTTTTTTTGTAACAATTTTCTTGACGAACGGTAGTGAAAGCTGCACTATTAATAAAACCTTGAAAGAAATTGAATCTATATAAAACTATTGAATCTTTTGAAGTTTGGTGTTGGAGAAGAAAATTTAAAATAAAGTGGAATGATTATGTGACAAATGAAAAAGTATTAAAAAAGGCGAAAATTAGAAAGGAACTATTAAATCATATTCATCGTAGGCAATTATCGTTCTTAGGTCATATAATTAGAAAAAACGGATTCGAGATAATATGTCTGACGGAAGTTTGAAGGAAAAAAGGGAAGGTGGAGAAAACGTTTAAGCTATTTAGACAGCTTAGAATTAAGAAACTTAAACGCTAGTGAGATAGTGCATATGGTAGAGATTTGGAGAGACATGCTGATCAACGTCTGCGGAAAGCAGACATGATACTCTCATCATCATCAACAATTTTACCCAGATTCATTTATAATAATTCGTAGAAAAAATGAATAATCAGGTCTAGGAGAATAAATGAATTAATTTATATAAATTAAACGTTTCGTCATTTATTCTTGCCTCCTTCAGCAACTAAAAATTAAAATCAATAATAATTTAACAATGCTAATTGTAATTAAGATCCTTCTCCATAGTTCTTATATGTGTTAGACAATTGAATTATAACAAGTGAAAACAAACAAATGACTGAGTTAACTGTTGAAATACCATGTCTAGACAGCGTTTATTATGCAATCGTTTGTTTTTTTCGTCATGTAATTAAAGAAAGGTAAATAATAAATACTATATAATTTTGAGATTTTTAAACGCAGTTTTTTGGCGTTCTCTGTTGACGCATAAGTACGTGATCTGTCAATTGGTGACAGTTCAATGTATAATTTAAAAAATGAATTTAAAACACAGAATTTACACTCGTTATTATTAAGTTTTCTTATAAAAAGTCGTAGAATGATTTAACTCAATGAAATACCCTATTGGATTTTAACGCTAAGATGTCAGCGCCACGAGTAAAAAAAATGTAAACCATTCTCGTTACAATCAGCTGATTATTTCAATGATTAGAGAGGCAGAAGATATATGCTTTATTATACATTTTAATGTGCTGTGCTATATTTGGCGTTCTGACAATAGTTCTTTTTCCTATCGCCAGATAGAGTCTTTCTTAGCATTAAAAACCAATAAAATGTAAGTAATTAATACCATACAGTATGTCAACAAATTTGACAAGCGTGTGCTATGATGTCACGTCCGTATAAAATTTGAATTTCCGTTTTAGAAATTTTTAAATGCCCTCATTGAATTTGTACTTTTATTAATTAATTTTAAGTAATTAAAAAGATATTAATTACTAAAATAATGGTTTAGTTGAAATGTCCAGTCATTAAAGTTACGGAAGAAAATATTTGAACCAAATTTAAATTTCATGAATATTCCCTATTGTGTTACAATATCTCTTTTCGTTTTTGAGTTATCGTGATTACAGACAGACAGACGGACAACCGGAAATGGACTAATTAGGTGATTTTATGAAAACCTATCTCAAAATTTGTTGTTATTCTCCTAGCCTATGTCTCACGAATTAATTTTTATAATCAGGTATGGATACGAATATGGAAACATTATCATTTATAATATTTTTTCCAACTTTCCCTTCACTCTAGAATGTACATGAAAAATGAAATAAAATTTTTAATTTCTGGTATTTGAACATTTGTGTCAATTTGAAGCCTTTTTTTCTCTATATACAGAGTGTTTCAAAATTGTACGCCAATATTTTAGGTACGTGCAGAGGCGCATTTCCGAAACGCAACTTGGAAAATGTCTAGGGGCTACATAAAAACGCAGACATAGAAATTTTTAAGCAAAGAGCTAGTTGTATTGTATAAGTAGGTACTAGTTAATTGCACAAAATGTATGACCGTGTGTGTTCAGCTTTATGCACATGCGTCCGGTATATGCATATCACATAAAAGAGTAAAAATTTTTAATTGAAAGATTTATGTCACATTATGTTTAAGTCTAAAAAATAAATATAAATTTCAACGAAAAATGGATAAAATCATACAAACAAATTTTCAAAAAATTTGTAGAACCTGTTTGATAAAAAAAGATAATTTACAAGCTATTTTCCGTATCGTAGATTTATTAAAAGAATGCACTTCAATACAAGTAAGTATACAAAAATCAAAATACCAATAAAAAATCAATATTATTTGTTAAATTGCTTAATGTTTAGATTGATATGGAAGATGATTTACCAAAATTAATTTGCCTCGAATGTACTAACAAACTAAACACGGCCTTTGAATTCAGAAAACAATGTGAAGTATCTCAAAAAATTTTGTTACAACTAAGGCAGTTCGGTGAAACTTCTGTTAAACTTGAAAGTAACGGATCAAATGTTCATTTACAAAATGGAAAAAACGAAAATTTAGAATTAAATGAAATCTATATTAAATCCGAGGAATCTTTTAAAAACGAAATAAATTCTGATACATCCGATGAAAATAATAAATTTGACGATGTTTTTAATTTTGTGAAAGTTAAACAGCTAACCAGTATACATGAGTTTGTCGAAACTAAAAATATTTTAGACGTTTCTAAAACTCAAAATATTAATGTAGAAAGTGTAGATACTAATCTTTCAAAGGACAGTTTACTTAGTGATTTTAAGGACAAAGATTTAGATAATAGATTAAAGATTGAAGATGAAAATGAAGAAGATATTCATGAAAATAACGATTGCGATGCAGGAAATAGTGATGATGAATCTTTAGCTTTAAGGAAAAATAAATGTAAAAAAAAGTCTAGTAAGTTAAAGGTAAAGAGAGAATTGCAAGTGAAACAAGATACTCTTACAATAAAAAATGGATTATCATGCCCAAAATGTAAAAAATATTTTGAATTAGAAACAGATCTGGAAATTCATATGTTAAAACATAAAAAGTTTGATGAATATATTTGTCCTAAATGTTCAAAGTCTTTCGAAACTGTTACAAAGTTAAAAAGACATCTTAGCACACATTTGATTAACAAACCGTATAGATGCAATTTTTGTAATAAAAGTTTTATTGAAGCTCGTAACAGAAATCGTCATTTACTGGTTCATAAAGGTGATAAAGATACTTCTAATCAAAATAGTGACGAATCAATTGCTTTGGGAAAACATAAGTTATTTAACATTCCAACAAGAGACGGACTTCCATGTCCTCAATGTGAAAAATTTTTTGAATTACAAACAGACCTAGAAATTCATTTGTTGAAACATAAGAAATTTGAAGAATTTGTTTGTCCTATGTGCTCAAAGTCTTTTGAAAATGAAAAAAGTTTAAAACGTCATTTCGATAGACACATGATTGACAAGCCGTACAAATGTAATGTTTGTGACAAAAGTTTTGTTAATTCTGACGATCGAAATCGTCATTCACGAATTCATACAGGTAATTTAAAGTTTTATAATACGGTAAGGTACTCTGTAGAGACCTAACACTTGGACCCATAAGTTCCCTGTTTTTCTTTTGAGAATATTTTAAAACCATAGGGAAGCACAGTTATTTAAGTAAAAAATACTGATTTAATCAAATAGCATTAGATTTTAATATTAGTTAGCCATCTCTTTGGCTATATGTTTATATTTTTTGTTTAGTTTATTGTTGGAAACTTTAATATCATTCATCTGGAAAATAAAAATCCTTTGGCCAAAGATATAACTTTTTTTCTTTATTTTTGGGAAAATTAAATTTTTTTACAATATTAATAATAATAGATTTCACAAAATTTGTATTCAATCGATAAGTATTATAAAAATGCATTTAAATTTTACTATAGAGATATGAATACATAAAGCACGCCAGGAGCCAAAAGATATGTGTAGCGAGAGAGATTTCCAGTGAGTTCCCTTGTGTCCTAGTCTAATACATATATATACAGACTATCGTGTATAATAAGTAAATATTGTACATATTATTACAA
The DNA here is from genome assembly GCF_905475395.1 of Chrysoperla carnea. Taxonomy (NCBI): domain Eukaryota; kingdom Metazoa; phylum Arthropoda; class Insecta; order Neuroptera; family Chrysopidae; genus Chrysoperla; species Chrysoperla carnea. Next base: position 49,779,006 of record NC_058339.1, read on the forward strand.
GGACGCAGGGGAACTCACTGGCAGTCTTCTTTCTCGCTCCACGTATCGCATCCACTTACATCCCTGACTTCCCTTGCGGAAAAACAAAACTGTTAATAAGTCTGAATAACAGTTCTTAAAGTATTTCTCTTAAAAACTCTTATAAACTCTGAATAACTTTTAATAAGACGTAAAAAGTCGGAATAATTCCATTTTTTCGGACTCTGCCAGAAAAGTTATTCAGAGTTTATAAGACTTTTTCAAAGTTTTTAAGAGAAAGTAATACTTTAAGAACTGTTATGCAGACTTATTAACAGTTTCGTTTTTCCACAAGGGTTGTCTGTCTGTATTATTTCTATGTACTGGAAACAGTGGACGCCATATTTTGCTGTGGCCATGATTCATCTGAATAATATATTTTTAGAATTTTTCTCCTATAGGATAAAATAACCTATTTTGAAAACAAAATTTTAAACCTTAATTTAATTATAATAATATTAATTTTTTTGTATCTAGGTGAAAAACCTTACGTATGCTCAACATGTGGTAAACGGTTTACAGCTTCTAATAGATTGTCACGTCACATGAAATATCATATTGGTATAAAGAATTTCGTGTGTACATTTTGTTCTAAATCGTTCATGTTTCCACGAGAGCTTAGAGGTCACTTGCGTACGCATACTGGTGAAAAACCTTACCTATGTACAGAATGTGGGGAAAGTTTTAGCCAACTGAAAGGTTTAAAAGTACATAAAATAAACCATACGGGAGAAAGGCCATTTTCATGCACAGAATGTGACAAAACTTTTACTATAAATAAATATTTAAAAGAACATATGCGTATCCATACAGGAGAAAAGCCTCATGTATGTAAGATATGTGGAGTGGGCTATACATCGCCAGGTGCTCTTGTTGTACATAATCGAACTCATACTGGTAAGATTTATAAAAGGCGTTTCATTTTACACGAACCGGAAATTTCACGCAAAGTAAATGATTTTGTCTTTTTATGATGGCGGAGCTGATTAGCATAATAATTTTAACTAGAAAAGAATTGATAATGTCCGAGGATTAATGTATCGAAAAAAGTTTTTTGTTTTTTTCAAAACTCCTACGATTTTCTCGGCTGTGAGTCGGCTTCTATATTTAAGTGTATTTTGCAATAAATTTTGTATGTTTTTTAAATTTAATTTTTTAGTCATGTGTTAAATGTCGGTCGCATGCTGAATTAGCTGTTTTCTATAAAGCCTGAATAAATAAAAATTTGGTGGTTGGGTTTCGAATACACGTGCAATATATACTGCATTTGATATTCATGTGACATTCTAGAAACTGGTTTATTGCGCCAGCAACCCACATACGACTTTACATTTAATCGAACCGACATAATAGACAAGACAGCATAGTCATTTTAAAGAGAAACGTGACAATTGACCGCGTTTTAGAAATTTCTAACAATTGAGAAAAACGAATTTTTCGATATGTGTTATTCATTTAGTTAACAAGCAAATTTCTTTCGTATTTCAACACTGAAATACTTTCTAGCTCCCTCCTAGGTAGAAGCAAGAAAATGAGGAATTAGAGAGAAATTCAAACTTTAATTTAAAACAATTTAATTTCATGAATAATCATGAATTTATCTATAAATTTTTTATGACAGTCAAAAAGTGGTTTAATAATTCTGGAAAAATTGAAAAATTTTTATTCTTCGACATGATAAACTGCTATAATTCTGACTTGGTTCGATTATAATGGAACGCTCTACGTTAATAATCTTCTTTAAATCGTAATAATTTATATTAACTTTATTTTAGGGGAGAGACCGTTTCCTTGTGATATTTGCGAAAAGACTTTCAAAACAAGTAAAAATTTATCACAACATAAACGAACACATAATAAAATTACATAAAAAAAATTTAACTTTGAAATTAATAGAATAATTATTTCAGTTAATTATTTATGCAATGAATAGAGATAGATTTATTTTATTTTAATTTTATTTAATTTTGAATAAAGTATTTTAAAAAAATCAAATAGAATATGTTATGGATAGTAGCAAAAATTTATTCAGAGATGTACAAATCCTTAAAAACTATCATAAAACATTAACTATCTACATAAAAGGCAGGTAAAAGTTTTGAGGAATTCACTTTCAAAAGCCACTTCCTTAATACTAACTCAATTAACATATAAACATTTTCAACTAACTCATTTTGGAGAGACTGTAAAGGTTGGGTAAAGCCTCAAAAATCGTGAAAAAGCATGATATTTCGAAAAAAGAAGGGGACAGTCAGTTGGGAAATTGACATTCTCAAAATACACAACACAGCCGCTATAAAGGCTTTAAAACCGATAACATATAAACATTTTCAACTAACTGAATTTGGAGAAATAGGGAGTAATCATGAAATTTAAATTTGGTTCAAATATTTTTCTTCCGTAACTTTAATGACTAGACATTTCAACTAAACCATTTTTTTAATAATTAATATCTTTTTAATTACTTAAAATTAATAAATAAAAGCACAAATTCAATGAGGGCATTTAAAAATTTCTAAAACGGAAATTCAAATTTATATACGGACGTGACATCAAAGTACGGGCTTGTCAAATTTGTTGACATACTGTATGATATTAATTACTTACATTTTATATGGTATTTCATTAAATTATACTATTATACGGGTTTTTATTAGAAAACTTAATAATAATGTGTGTAAATTCTATGATAAAAATTCATTTTTTAAAGTGTAAATTATACATTGAACTGTCACCAATTGACAGATCACGTACTTATACGTCATCAACAGGGAGCGCCAAAAAACTGCGTTTAGATATCTCAAAATTATACTGTATTTTAAATATTTTTTTACACTTAAATATAGCATTTTTAAGCAGTATTTTTTACTTTGTTATAACGGTGTAAACAATGAATTAAAAATTTAAAAAAAATACATGAATATTCCCTATTGTAAAGGTTGGGTAAAGCCTTAAAAATAACGAAAAAGAACATGATATTTCTAAATAAACAAGTGAAAACAAACAATTGACTGAGTTAATTGTTGAAATACCATGTATAGGCAGTGTTGATAACTCTGTCACATTTCACATACATACATATCTGACATATTTAACTGATATTCTCATATAATGCGCAAGTGTTGATGCGCACTCGTTTGTTTTTTTGACGTCACGTAAATAACAAAAGATACTCACTTTGATATTAATACATACTATAAAATTTGTACCTAATAAACGCCCTCGTGGGTAAACAGTGATGTTAACAAAAAAATGTTTCAAACAAAAGTTGTTTATTTTTTTGTAAGGAACATTTTTTACATTTAAACTTTTATTCTATCTCTAACGGTTTACAAGATGGGTACTACGGACCCATGACCCAATTGACCCATGTTGCTCATTTACGAACTTGACCTCACTTTTTACGTCCTAAGCACGCTGTAAAAATTTCAGCTTGATATCTCTATTCGTTTTTGAGTAATCGTGACCACAGACGGACGGACGGACGGCCGGACGGACGGCCGGACGGACGGACGGACAACCGGAAATGGATTAATTAGGTGATTTTATGAACACCTATACCAATTTTTTTTTTGTAGCATCAATATTTTTAGGCGTTACAAACTTGGGACTAAACTTATAATACTATGTATATTTCATATATACATGGTATAAAAAGGGGGTAGGCAGTTGGGAAATTGACACTGAAAAGACACATAACACACGAACTACAAAGACTTTTAACGATTTTAAAGCTCTTGTAGTACCTACTACTGAAATGAAAAATCTATGCAAAAGTGTGTATTATGTTGTTATGATAATGGGTGGGAAAGGGTGAAAATCGAAAAGTCGTAAATACAAATTATTTACATAATGGATACAAAGTTACGGTTACCAGATTTAAAAACTAACTTACAGAAAATTTGTAGAACTTGTTTGATAGGAAAAGACAATTTACAAACAATTTTTCGTATTTTAGATTTATTAAGAGAATGTACTTCAATACAAGTAAGTATAGAAAACAAACAATTAGCTGAGTTAATTGTTGAAATACCATGCATAAACAGTGTTGATTACTCTATCACATTACAGATACATACATGTCACACATACATAACTAATATAACTGATATTCCCATATAATACCTACTAAAAAATTTACGCCCTCACGGGTAAATAGTGATGTTTACGAAAAAATGTATCAAACAAAAGTTGTTTTGTTTTTTATAAGGAACATTTTTTACATTTAAACTTTTGTTCTATCTCTAATGGTTTACAAGATCCAATTGACCTATTTTGCTCATTTACGAACTTGGCCTCACTTTTTACGTCCTGAGTACGCTATAAAAATTTCATCTTGATATCTCTTTTCGTTTTTGAGTTATCGTGTTGGCAGACAGACGGACAGACAACCGGAAATGGACCAATTAGGTGATTCTATAAACAACTATACCAAAATTTTTTTCGTAGCGTCAATATTTTTAAGCGTTACCAACTTGGGACTAAACTTAGTATACCTTGCACATTACATATATGCATGGTATAAAAAGTTTTTATCAAAAAAGTATATTTATTATTCTTGAATTTTAGATTAATATGGATGATAATTTACCAAAATTAATTTGTCTCGATTGTACTAACAAACTTAATACTGCATTTGAATTCAGACAACAATGTGAAGTGTCTGAAAAAATTTTGTTACAACTGAGGGAATTCGGAGAAACACCTGAAATTACTGTTAAACTAGAAAGTAACGAATCAAATTCTCTAATACAAATAGAAAATTTAGAAACAAATGAAATATATATCAAATCGGAGAACTCTTACAATACAAATGAAAATAATTTCGATGAGTATAATAATAATGAATTTAACGATGTTCATTCAACCAGTGTACATTCGGTTTTCGAAACTTCTCTTAGTGAAACTAAAAATATGTCGGACGTATCAAAGACACAAAACATTCGATTAGAAAATGAAAATGTTAACCTCTCGAAGAATTATTCACCTTTAAATATAATACTAAAGGCCAAAAACGAAGAATCTCATGAAGATAATGATAGTGATATTTCTTGGCAAAGTAGTGATGAATCTGTAACTTTAAGAAAAAGTAAACGTTATACAAAATCTAGTAAACTAAAAAACGAGGCAGAGTTGGAGATAACAAAAAATGGATTATCATGTTCAAAATGTAAAAAATCTTTTGAATTAGAAACAGATCTAGAGATTCATATATTGAAACATAAAACGTTTAATGACTTTATTTGTCCTAAGTGTTCAAAATCTTTTGAAAACTCAATAAAGTTAAAAAGACATCTTAGCACACATATGACTAACAAGCCCTATAAATGCAATTTTTGTGATAAAACTTTTATTGCTGCTTGCGACAGAAATCGTCATTCCCTAGTTCATATTGGTAATAAAGATAACGATATTTTCGTACAAAATAGTGATGAAGCTATAGCTTTAAGAAAAACTGAATATAATAGAATTATAATAAAAAATGGACTTTCATGTCGTCAATGTAAAAAATTTTTTGAATTGGAATCTGATTTAGAAATTCATATGTTTAAACACCAAAAATTTGATGAATGTATATGTCCCAAATGTTGCAAGTCTTTCGAAAATGAAACAAAGTTAAAAAGACATCTTGACATACATCTGATTAAGAAACCATATAAATGCAACGTTTGTGAGAGAAGTTTTATTACAGTTCATGACAGAAAGCGTCATTTACTAAGTCATAAGGAAAAAACGTATAGCGATAATATTCCTATTCAAAATAGTGATGAATCTATGAATTTACGAACAAATGAATTTGAAAACATTACAATAGAAAATGGATTTTTATGTTCTCAATGCAAAAAGTTTTTTGAATTAGAAGAAGATTTAAAAATTCATATATTAAAACATCAAAAATTTGATGATTTGATTTGTCCTAAGTGTTCAAAGTCTTTCGAAAACGAGCAAGGTTTAAAACATCATTTTGATACACATCTGATTCACAAACCGTATAAATGCAATTTTTGTGATAAAAGTTTTGTTAATTCTGATGATCGAAATCGTCATTCTCGTACTCATACAGGTAATTTAATTATACCTTAAAAACTTTTATTTGAAAAATTATAAAAAATTAAAGCTTTTTTGGAAAGTTTTTAAACCAGTCCGCTTCTTTTATGACCAATATTTAGAAATGTCGTAGACACATTGTAATTTCCAACCACAGTGTAATTCGACTTCGCATTATCTACCAAAATACATTCAAACTTTGACATCTAAAGCTAGCCAAGTCTAACAAAGGAATCGAACAAAGATAATTTTCTTCATAAAGTAAACTTGGGCACAACTCAAAGGAAATTACAATCTAGTTGAAATTAAAAATACCTCATTCTATTATCATCTTAAGTTTAGAATTTATATAACGTTTGTTATATAAAGACTCTTTCGTTCAACTTTTGAACCATGCTTTTCAATGATTCCCATGACATTTGGATCGACGAAGTACAACTTTGGCGAAAACGTATTGCTGGACAGGACGTCAAAAATTTACTCGAAACCTTCGATGTTTTCAATGAAGATGCGTTTACAAATGTCTACTAAATACTTCGCGTTCGGGCAGTTTTGTCTGTGACAAAGCTGCAAATGAACGCTTTTTTTTCGACTTTCCGTCGGTTTAAAACATATCTTAGATCGACAATGTCTGAAGGTCGCCCCTCCCCACTGGATAATTTCTGTGCACGGGTCTGCATTCATATCTCACACTTGCGCAATCTTAAGCTTTTTGCTATGCCCGCCACACAAATATATTTAAACAAGCAGTTAAAAATTAATAATATACATCTTTTTAAATTTAGGTGAAAAACCTTATGTATGTTCGACTTGTGGAAAACGATTTACAGATGGCCGTAGATTGTCAGCACATATGAAATATCATCTTGGAGTTAGAAGTTTTGTGTGTACAATTTGTTCTAAATCATTTATATTTAAACGAGAGCTTCGAATTCATATGCGTATACATACTGGTGAAAAGCCTTATTTATGTATGGAATGTGGAGAAAGTTTTAGTCAATCCTACAGCTTAACTAAACATAAACGAAAACATACGGGAGAACGTCCATATTCATGCACAGAATGTGATAAAAGTTTTACATTAAATAAATATTTAAAAACGCATATGCTGTCTCACACTGGTGAAAAACCTTATATGTGTAAAATTTGTGATGCCAGCTATACTTCGTCTGGTTCTCTTATTATACACAATCGATCACATACTGGTAAGATTTATATAGTTTGTTTCATAAGTCTGTAATCACCCTTTAATGAGATATATTTAAGTAAGCTAAAAATACAGAAACATGTTTCAAATAAAAGTTGTTGCGCTTAAGGTGGTTAATTCAAGTTCGTAACCAATTACAGGTCACTTTAAATTCAAAAATTGTTTCTTATAAAATAACAAAAATTTTTTGTATGAAACACTGGAGGGGTGTTATAAGTTGACCGCTATAACACCACACATAAATATATATGTGTATGTGTCCGTCTGTCTCTCTGTGGCATCGTAGCTCCTAAACAGAAGAATCGATTTTTTTTAAAGATAGTTTAATGGAGAGTTTTCTTTTCTATGTATTGATTTCTCTTTAAGTTACGAACTCGAGCTGCCGTTTAGATGGGATGAACAAACTTAATCTGCAAATTATTTCTCATAGAAGACTGGCTAAGGGTTTCTGAGACATTGTAAATATTCACAAAATATAATAATTTTTATAAACTTTGTTTCAGGGGAGAGACCTTTTTCTTGTAATGTTTGTGAAAAGACTTTTAAATCAAGAAAACATTTGCTACAACATAAACGAACGCATAATAAAATATTGTGAAATTGTTTTACCTGGGAATTAATATAGATGGATAAATAATATATACCAAAAAATGAAAAATTATTTAGAAACAACAGTAGATTTTTGCAATTTTGTTTTGTTGTGAAAGTTGGAAAAAGTGAAATATTTATTAATTTAACTTTATTACAAAATTTCAAATTTTAGTTTTAACGAGCGATTTTTTAATTTATAAATATTAATTTTAATATTTTGTAATAGGAGAATATGAGTGAGATAAACTATATGACATGTTCTCCTATTAAAAAGTTTCAAATTTTAGCATAACTAAGCCATTTTTGTACATATTTTTAATATTTTGTAACAGGAGAACATGATTTTAACGAGTGAGATATATTTATGATTATTTAAATTCCCACCCCCTGCCAGAATAGTGATTTATGACATATGTATAACTGGAGTTATTTATAACAAGAGGAGGGGTTATATAGATAATTTAAAATACAAAAAGAGTGAAAAATTTTTAATTTCAGAAAAAATTCATTTAATTTAAAAGTAAAACTTTTAGGCACACCAGGATACGAACCAGCGTAACTTGGTTTCATAACCAAGTGCTATATCCACACAGCCACCCGACTTCGTAATAATAATTAAAATTAACTTAATAGGTTTTCTTTTTGTGATATTTATTTTTAAAAAAAATTCCGTTCTGTACGATTTAGTAGAGCAATATTTATCATTTATTTTATAAAAATAAGTAATGTTCAAATGTTTTTGTTATAAAATCTGAAATTTGTATATATTTTTAATTTATTAAAAATTGATGTTTTAATAATTTTTGACGTGTAAAGACTCTTTGTGGAATTTTTATCTATCACAGAAGAGTATTAAGTTTACTAATTAAAACAAAAATATAAATTTTCAAATATTAATATAAACCCGCGAATAGCATTTAAACGGTAATATGCTGGTCTATACACTGTATAAACTCATTGATTTGTTACTAAAAAGTGGCAAATACAGATTTCCAACAAAATGAATAAAATTTTAGAATTATCAAGTCTTCCGAAGATTTGTCGAACCTGTTTAATGGATAAACACCACTTAGAAGAAATTTTTGGGTTTTTAGATTTATTAAAAGAATGTACTTCAATACGAGTAAGTTACACTAAAGATGAGAATGTAGTAAAAAACAAAAGTTTAAAAAGTATGGATAATTTTTAGATAAATATAAAGGATAATTTACCAAAATTAATTTGCATCGAATGCATTAACAAACTTAACAATGCTTTTGAATTTAGAAAACAATGTGAGAAGTCTGAAAATATTTTATTACATAGTAGAGGAATTGTAGAAACAAAACCTAATATTAAAGTCGATAAAAATCTATCATCCGTGGAAATCGAAATAATATCTGAAGAAACTGTAAAAAATGAAAATATTGCGGAAACTGATCAAAACATAAGTGGCGTGTTTAGTTTTGTGGAAGCTAAACCTATAAGTAATGTAGAAAAGATTAATAAAACTACTATTAGTGAAAATGAAATAAATTTAGACATTTCCAAGAAACAAAATAACTTGAAAAATGTAAATACTGATTCTGATAATCAGCATAGACAAATTATCAAAAACAAAGAGAGTTCAGATCATTTATATTATACACAATTGAATAACAAATCGTACAGATGTAATGTTTGTAATAAAAGTTTTGATATTCTGGAGGAAATAAATCGACATTTACAAACTCATTCTGGTAATTTCAGGTATTTAAACAAGTAGTTAAAAAACTTGTAATTTATATAATATTATTTTACATCTAGGTGAAAAACCTTACATATGTTCATCATGTGATGCACAATTCACAGAATCCAGCGCATTGTCAAAACATATAAAAGATGATCTTTGTGAAAAAAATTTCGTGTGTAAACTTTGTTCCAAATCGTTTGTGTTTGCACAACAACTTCGGCGGCATATGCGTATACATAAAGGTGATAATCCGACTACTGATGAAAAATCTTGTACTTGTAGCGAATGTGAAGAAATTTTTAATGATACAAGAAGCTTAAGAAAGCATATGTTAAAACATAAAGGAGAACAACGCTTCCACACATGTATAGCATGCGATAAGAGTTTCCAAACAAGTTCACATTTAAAAGAACATATACGTTCACACACTGGTGAAAAACCATTTGTATGTCAAATTTGTGGTGCAAGTTTTGCTAGATCAGGTTCTCTTGTTATACACAGTCGAGCACATACTGGTAAGATTCATGTATTGATAATAGTGTACAGAAAGGGCTAAAAGTCTCGTTTCGATTTAAAAGGAGAATAACTTTTTTTAAGAATATATTTGTTGAAATTTTATTTTATTTCTAACATTAAACTTGACCAATCGTAATAAAAATCCTTACGCTATTTATGAGTTTTGCATTTTTTATCGTAAGAATAAAAGACGTTTAGATTCAATTTGGATTGCAAAGAAAATAATCCTTAAATTGTTATTTTTCGATAAAACGTGAACGAGAATAAACCGAGTAAGATATAAATATTGTTTTGAGAGATTCAAACTATTGATGCAAATGGCGTTAGGATCAGAGTCCCGCCTTATTTTTCGAGCTAACTATAGACAAAATGGTTTTTGGGAAGCTCAAAATGGATAATTCAGTCTAATTTTCCGATGAATCCAAAAAAATCTTTTTGATAGGATATACTATTGGCTTATAAAACGTACTTAAAAATTTGGGAAAAAAGTAAAAATAGTTTTATAATAAAAATATGTATGACTTATATTGTTGTGTACCAAAATGTCTTAGGCTGCCACCACAAGGTCTTAATATTTGAAAAGGAAAGACTTTCAGAATCCTTGGGGATGAATATGACGTCCTACAAAATTAACACTGATATACTGATATTTCGTATGATATTTATTTTATTCAGAGACTTTAAAATATGTTATATTCAATTAATCACTGGTGTTTTTTATTACAAATTAAGTTGCACTTGAATCTCTAAGTTGTAATAATTACTATATGATTCTAATCAATTTCCAATGTCTTTAAATACAAAATTTTTAGGTCAAAATATTAAATATTGTGACGTAAAAATTAAAATATTAAATATTAATTTTGCTGACAAGTAAATATAATCAGAGCCACGCGCTATTATAAATTAGACCTCAATTCAATTATTTACATAAGTAACTTAATAATAATAATAACCAATATAAATTAGCTGACTAGCTAAATGAATTAATATTTCAAATTAGGTTTTTTAAAATATTATTTATTACTTAATAATAATATGAATGATTTAGTGTGTTAGAACCACGTTTTTAAGGATAACGCCGTCCAGGGCCTAACAATATACTAGAGTATATGATAATTTGTATGACTTTTATACTAGAGCGAAACGTTTGTTGTCATAATAAAAATATACTATTATGTAATTTTTATTAACTCTGTTTAGGTGAAAAACCATATTCTTGCGATATTTGTGAAAATGCTTTTGCATCAAATCAGCAATTAAAAGCACATAAACAATCACATATTTGTGAAAAACCATATTTATGTTCAGACTGTGGAGCCAGTTTTAAATATACCCATAGTCTCCAAGTACATATGCGAAATCATACTGGAGAACGTCCATTTTCATGTACAGAATGTAATAAGAGTTTTACAAAAAAAGCATATTTAACGGAACATACACGTATTCATACAGGTGAAAAGCCATTTGTGTGTCAAATATGTTTAACAAGTTTTCGTAAATCTGACGCTCTTGTTTCACACAGCCGAATACACACGGGTAAGATTCATTTATTGAAAATGTATATAAAATGTAATAATTTATGTTTATTTTGTTTTAGGAGAAAAACCGTATTCTTGTAATGTTTGTGAAAAGACTTTTGTGTCCAATCAAGCATTATCAAAACATAACACACGAACGCATAATAATAAAATAAAAAATGAAAATAATCAATCAATTACTGGTAAAATTCGTTAACAAATGTACAGCTAAACGTATAATTAACACTAACTTTGTTTTAGAGGAAAAATCGTATTCGTGTGATATTTGTGAAAAGACTTTTAAAACAAGTTATATCTTATCACGTCATAAACGAGAAACACACATTGGTAAGATTCATTTATTGAGAATGAACACTAACTGTAATTAGATCGCGGAGCACCCTTTTTGTTAAAAGATCAATATATATACTTGAAGCTTGGTGAATCGATTTCTTTTGGCGAATCTGCCAAACTTTCTTTCTACGACTTTTTTCGAAAATATTGCGTTTCAAATAAACATGATAACGTCATATTTAAGCTGTCGGTCTGAAAAAACGCAGGAGGGAATTTTTCGAACATCATGACAACTTGCAGTAGCAATATTTTTGTCGGACAAAATATTTTATTGTTTAATAATTATTAATGTTATCAAGTGATCATAATGTCCGACAAATTCCCTGTTGCGTTTTTTTAGACCGATAGCTTATCATGTTTATTTGAAAACGCAGCACTTTCGAAAAAGGTGTAGCGAGAAAGTTTAGTAGATTCCCCAAAAGAAAGCCACTGACGAAGTTTCAAGTATGCGAACTAAATAGTTTTTATACTCTGCATATTATACTTTGTGTAGGAATTTAGGATGGTATTCATAAATCACAATTAAAATCTCTAAAAAAATTAAATTATTTGTATTTATACAAAGCAGTAATATCTAATCAACAAAACGGGAAGTAATCATTTGAAATTGATTTGGTGCATGTAATTCTACTTGTTTCACATCTAAAGGTACTGCCAGCTAATTTTTTATTAGTCGTACTACTCTTGGGCCAAAGGTCCATTCTTTAGACAAAATTTATCTGTAGCTAAATTGGTGATTGTTTCACAAACTTGAAAAAAATATATAAATAGCGTTTGAGGGACATTCACGAAAATAGTTACCAAATTAGCGATTCTCATATATCTCTCAGGAGAATATATTAGACATTAACACGAATTAAAAATTTTATTGATAAGGAAGCGTATGCAGGGTATTTATCAACTAACTTATCTTTACTTACTGATATATTGGTATATTTTATTAATTAATTTAATATTTTGATTAACTTTGTTTTAGAAGGAAGACCGTATTCTTGTGATGTTTGCCAAAAAACTTTTAAATATAGTAAAAACTTTGCACAACATAAACGAACAAATCATATAATAGACTAAGTAATAAAAAGATAATAATAATTGTCAGAACTGTTAGTATTGCCATAAAGTTTATGTTAAATTTTTTACTTGGAGAGAATTAAAAGAAACAATTAAACAGAAGGATATTTTATTTTTGAAACCAAATATACCGTTATATTGATTAAAGCTACCACAATGCTCAAAGGTACCAATTCTCAAACTTATTCTACAATAGAAGTAGGAAGACGTTTGTCAACAATATTGAATACCAGACAGGTCATCTGTACAGGTACACCGTAGCATATGTGTCAGCCACTGCAGGCAAACCTGTGCAGATGACCAGAGAAGAATCGAAATTCTATCCTTATTATCTCTCGTATATGTAACTCTATTGGATTTTTTTTATCTGTTTCATTTTTGTTATCTTGAACGTTTTTTATTTTATTTTTTGATAACTCTGTACTGTTTTAACTACGGGTTGATTAGGTTGAGATTGTCGACTATAGAAGAGTTGTTTGGGTTCTGAAATTTTTAGCCCTTGCGTTCAAAAATGGGACACTATTGCAGAAAATGGAAATATTATCGTAAACGATATATAAAAGTACAAGTTAAAGTTACATGCTTATCTTTTAATATATAAAAGATATGCGATCGCGCCACAGTCAAGTGATTGTGCTATGACTAGAAGTTAGTGCCACAAGCAGAGGACACGTCGTTTTTGTATTCCTTCTCGATCCATTTACCGTAGCGTGTGTGCTCTAGCCTGCACAGGTATGCGTTACATGTATGCCCAGCCTAAGGAAAAATTAAGAAGAATGAACGTTTAATGTTTTGTGTATTTTAACTGCCTTAGATTTTTATCCAAATCACAAACTTCATAAGATTTCATCTAATATTTTTTAGTCTGGAAGCTTATTCTACCACCGAAACGAACAGATTTTTTTGAAAAAAAATTTCTTCACATACATATTTTACAAATTTCAATAAAATAATCGCACGCAGTCTTTTTTTATTTTCTTTCACTTTGAATATATAGGAATTCTATTTGAATTTTTTTATTAGGGATTTGGTCCTTGAAGCCAATCTGAGGGCGGTTGTTTTTGGAAGCTACAAGCATGCTTTTAATTCTAATATTTATTATCGTAATGTATTTGTAAAAGTTACAAAAATAAATTTTATTTATCAATTTTGCATCACATTTTTTTTTTCCAATTCGTAAATGTAATATATTTATGAAGATTGTGAAGGTGTATTAGTTACAGGTCGGTCTACCATTCCTTGAACTTGGGATTGATCAGAGCTAGAATTAAAAATATTAATTAAAAAAATGGATTCAGTTTTGAACTCTAGAAAATTAGACTTACATATTTTTTATAACTGCATCGTTGCCTATTTGTGAAATTTTTGTATTTGTATGTGTTCGTTTATGCCTTGTTAAGCTGCTCGATACCGGATAACTTTTAAAACAAATATCACATGTATATGGCATTTCCCCTAGTGCAAATAAATTTATCAGTGATCAACTATATGCTTGTGGTATAAAAACACTTACCAGTGTGAGAGCGGTTATGTCTCACAAGAGATTCAGGCCTAGCAAAACCCATTTCACATATTTTACACACATGTGGCTTTTCACCAGTATGAGTTCTCATATGAAATTTTAATTGATGATTTAAACGAAATTTTCGATTACATTCTGTACATGAATAGGGCCGTTCACCCGTGTGTTTACGCATATGTTTTGTGACACAATATGCTTGAGCAAAACTTTCACCACATACAGTACATAAAAATGGTTTTTCACCCGTATGAATACGCAAATGATTTCTAAGATCATTTGGAAATTTAAAAAATTTTGGACAAAATGTACATGCGAAATTTTTTACATCGCTATGTGATTTCATATGTGCTGATAAACCGCTCGAATCTGAAAATCTTTTGCCACATGTTGAACAAACATAAGGTTTTTCTCCTGAAACAAATTGGTAAGTAATAAAAGATATTTTTTAGCCACAAACATTCTTACGTTCAATTTTTGCCACATATTAATTTTGTTATTAAAGATTGGAAAATTGGACATACGCCAGTTTACTTTTGGCAACAGATTTATGTTTTTTTGGTATGCTAATGATTAATTACATATTATTTTACCTGTATGTGTCCTTAAATGTGAAAGACGACCGCCAGCATTTGCAAAACTTTTGGAACAATACAAACATTTATATGGTTTGTTTATCAAATGAGTTGTAACATGTTTTCGTAAATATGCTAAATTACTAAAAGTTTTCGAACATTTGGTACAAATAATTTCATCAGTTTTTGGATGCGAAATCATATGAATTTCTAAATCTGATTCTAATTCAAAACATTGTGAACACTTTGGACAAGGTAGGCCATCTTTGAGTTTCGATTTTCTTTTTCCTTTGGTTTGTGAATTTACTTGTTTTTTAAACGTTTTTGTACGTTTCTTTTGTTTTTCAAAAACCGATTTACATTTGTTTTTGTCAATTTTATCTTTTTGCCTTAATGACAATACACCTCTTTTCTGCTCCTTTACAGATTCCTTATCACCATCGTAAGTAATTAATTTTGATTCTTCATCATCATATTGGGATGAAATGTCGTTTTCTTCATCTTTTTTTATGAAACGTGTATTATGATTATTAGAATCATGAAATTCTGACTCATTTATGGTGTAAGAACTTTCTGATTTAATATCATAATTTGTTTCTTCATTATTATCATTAGATGATAAATTACTTTTGTATAAATATTCTCTTAATGTTTCATCAGATATTTTACATTGTTTCCTAAATTCAAAAGAATTATTTAATCTATCAACACATTCCAAGCATATTAATTCCGGTAAACCATCCCCTGTGTCCACCTAAAATTAGACATTCAGCACATTAGATTTGTAACAAAAATTTTGTATACCATGTATATGAAATATACATAGTAAATTAAGTTTAGTCCCAAGTTTGTAACGCTTAAGAATATTGATGCTAAACAAAATTTTGGTTTAGGTGTTCATAGAATCATCTAATTAGTCCATTTCCGTATGTCTGTCTGTCTGTCGTTTGTCGTCTATCGGTCTGTCATCATGATTACTCAAAAACGAAAAGAGATATCAAAGTGAAATTTTTATAGCGTGCTGAGGACGTAAAAAGTCAGGTCGAGTTCGTAAATGAGCAATATAGGTCAAATTTCATTGTAAACCGTTAGAGATAGAACAAATGTTTAAATGTAAAAAATGTTCCTTATAAAAAAATTAACAACTTTTGTTTGAAACATTTTCTTGTAAACATCACTGTTTACCCACGAGGGCGCTAATTAGGTGAAAATTTTGTAGTATGTATTAATAGTCCCGGAGCTGACCGTAAGAACGCGAGCCGATCAGCGGTACGCATAAAATATATTTTCCCTACTACTACTAACCATAGTCAATAGGATGGGGCTTTAGTGCCTCAACGCAGTGGGCACATATAACATGGGTGCTTTCTTGAAAGTAAAATTTTTGTTGACGAACTGTACCAACTTTGTCCTGCTTGGTAATTACTTTAAAATCTTCTATTCATTGAATAGAACAAAATAATATTTAAGTGCCTCTACGCAACCGGTGATAACACGGTGGCACGGATTTTTCAATGAATTTTCCCGTGTGCACGAACTATACCCATTCCGATCCGCTTAAAACTTTAACCAAATGAAAATTTAAACAATTTTATATACAAAAAAAAATAAGTGCCTCATTAGTTGCGGTTCTATATGCCTGGCAGGACGCCTAACATTTCGCGAGCTCCTATGCTACTATGTAGATAACTCTTCCGTCCGTCCGTCCGTCTGTGGTCACGATTACTCAAAAACGAAAAGAGATATCAAGAAATTCAATATCATCAACAAATTTTATAGTATGTATGTATTAATATAGGAATATCAAAGTGAATATCTTTTGTTATTTACATGACGTCAAAAAAAAAAACAAACGATTGCGCATCAACACTTGCGCATTATATGAGAATATCAGTTAAATATGTCAGATATGTATGTACATATGTGAAATGTGACAGAGTTATCAACACTGCCTATACATGGTATTTCAACAATTAACTCAGTCAATTGTTTGTTTTCACTTGTTTAGAGTACTTTTAATATTTTGCTCAATTAAAAGCCTTATAAAACGATAAAAATGAAAAATCAGTGCTTTTTATGCCGTTGTGGTGAAAATTTGGTACCTTTTGATCAAACTCATTTCGAAAAGGCCAGACGAATGGCAATGTATCGAAAATATAAAAACCATAAATACGGAGACATTGATTTTCCTACAACAATGGAAAACGCTATGTATCATCCTGAGTGTTATGGAAAATTCGTGGTATTGAAAGCAAAATATAAAGAAGAATTTAACATGATGTTACAACGTGAAGGTGTAAGTATGATTTTGAAAATATATGAACTTATTAATTATGATATTATTATTTTCGATAATTACTGGTTCATATTTTACACTGATTGAAGTGTCATAATTAAATAATTCTGAAACTAACTACTTCTTAATAACAAAAGATATTCACTTTGATATTCCTATATTAATACATACATACTATAAAATTTGTACCTAATTTGTAATTAACGCCCTCGTGGGTAAACAGTGATGTTTACAAAAAAATGTTTCAAACAAAAGTTGTTTATTTTTTTGTAAGGAACATTTTTTACATTTAAACTTTCATTCTATCTCTAACGGTTTACAAGATGGGTACTACGGACCCATGACCCAATTGACCCATGTTGCTCATTTACGAACTTGACCTCACTTTTTACGTCCTAAGCACGCTGTAAAAATTTCAGCTTGATATCTCTTTTCGTTTTTGAGTAATCGTGACCACAGACGGACGGACGGACGGAAGAGTTATCTACATAGTAGCATAGGAGCTCGCGAAATGTTAGGCGTCCTGCCAGGCATATAGAACCGCAACTAATGAGGCACTTATTTTTTTTTGTATATAAAATTGTTTAAATTTTCATTTGGTTAAAGTTTTAAGCGGATCGGAATGGGTATAGTTCGTGCACACGGGAAAATTCATTGAAAAATCCGTGCCACCGTGTTATCACCGGTTGCGTCGAGGCACTTAAATATTATTTTGTTCTATTCAATGAATAGAAGATTTTAAAGTAATTACCAAGCAGGACAAAGTTGGTACAGTTCGTCAACAAAAATTTTACTTTCAGGAAAGCACCCATGTTATATGTGCCCACTGCGTTGAGGCACTAAAGCCCCATCCTATTGACTATGGTTAGTAGTAGTAGGGAAAATATATTTTATGCGTACCGCTGATCGGCTCGCGTTCTTACGGTCAGCTCCGGGACTATAATATGGGAATATCAGTTATGTGTGTGTGGCTATATAAGAGTGGAAATTAACTCAGTCAATTGTTTGTTTTCACTTGTTATACAAAGCTTTAAGCTTATTACGCAACTCAATAATTTATTTATTTAATAAAATTTTAAAACATACATTATTAATTTTGAAAACTTACCTGCAATGAAGTACATTCTTTCAATATGTCAATAACATGAAAAATTGTTTGTAAACTTTCCTTTTCCGCCATACAAGTTCTGCATATTTTCTCAAATTTCATTGTTACTTTTATCACTTATAGTTTTTTTTTACATATTATTATTTATACCTAGTAGTTTGATTACTTTTTTGGCGTCGCGTTATTTACAGGTAACTTAAGTCGTAAACAAGAACAGTGAACACTATAAAAAGGCATGGAATGCATATAGATAAAATATGGTAAAAGCAGAGAATATATCGGTAAAATATAGCCTCTGGGTAGAAGGAAACTGAAGGACTGGAAGCTTAAACGGATGTTTTTTTTCAATGTACTTCGTGAGGGTCAGAGAGAGGAGTCACCGAGTCGCGGTGGTATTTACTGGAGCAAAACTTCCAATTTGTTAGTACTGGTACACAAAGCTGTATAATGGCTAACATTTCTAATGGATTTATCCAAAATTTTTTTTAACTTTGCCAATAGAATTTAAAAATAATTGTTCACCAAAAAGTTTCTAAATTTTAAAAAATCTAATAAAACGGTTTTCTACTTTTATCAATTATTATCTCGAAAAATAATAAAATAATATTTAATAAAAAACCATTTTTGGGTATGTCGAGAGTTTTTCCTTTAGAACAAGTAAACTGAAATTGGAAAGAAAATAAATAAATAAAAACTTGGACGAATCCATAAAATATTGGTTATATTAAAGATTGCTTCTCTGAGATACATACAACTCTGATATTTTGTATTATTATTGTTTAGAAAGAAAATAGAGAAAATATACTTTCTGCCTCATAAAACCTAAAAACTTGAAATTCACGTAAAACTGCTATCTCTGTCTGTATGTTTCGAGCATCACAAAAACAATTTGGCCAATTTGATGAAGTTGAATTTGTTTAAAAGCTTATGATTTGACTTTAAAACGCTGGTGTTCAAGCGGGTGGTAAGGAGAACAAGCGGAGTGAAGTATATTATGCGGAAGTATGTTTTAAAAGTTGGTTTTGGCTATACTGCTTGCGAAATGAGCTCTGAGGCCAAGGGCGTAAACCAGTTTGTAGGTCGCCTTATTGACAAGGTCGAAAGTGCCTCCCACGAATGTGAATAAAGCTGGTGTAAGAATGAAAGAGGATCTCAGTGAGAGCAAGAAGAGTGAAATGATTTTAAGGTTGTTATTGACCAGAGAAGCAAGCAAGTAAAGCTAGTACTATATTATATAAATTACATTATGTGCTACAAGGATGAAATTACACAAAAAATCAATATAATTAAAATATGTTACTTTTATTTTCATATTAATTATATTAAAATCTGGGAGTAAATAAATATCCAATTTTAACTTTTGGTGGATCTTTAATATTATGTATTCGTTTATGTTTTGCTAGAATACTTGATGATGCGTACCTCTTAGGACAAATATCACAAATAAATGGTTTTTCTCCTAAAAAATTGTAATTGTTAGCTAAATATATGTCTAATTAAGACATTTGTAAGGTAATCCAACAATGATTTTAATTTTATAATGCTGAAAAATAATATGGAGATAATAATCAAATAATTTACAAAAATAAACTATACAAAAATTCGCGCTATAATAAGTTAACTGACATAAGTGACATTATTGCGCTATTAGAAATTAACAAGATCATTTTTATTTTAATAATTCTCATCATCCAGAAGCATTTCTAATATTGTTAATTGGAGGCTAGAATAGCTTGCTGTTTTCGTAATAATGTTACCAATTTTCGAGCTTACGTATAAAATGTGCGCGGTCCTTTTTTCATTTTAGAATTTAAAGGTTTATTTATAAAAAAGACACCGAAATTTAAAATCAGTTTTATGCTTGGACTACCTTAACTAAAAATCAATAAATATTTACCAGTATGGTTTCGTTTATGTATAGTAAGAGATTGAGCTCTTGCAAATGCTTGATCACAAATTGTACACACATACGGTTTATCACCAGTATGAGTTCGTAAATGTAATTTTAACTGATCATTTTGTATAAATCGTTTATTACATATTTGACAGGCGTAAGGTAATTCTCCAGTGTGCCGTCTCATATGTATTGTTACATAATGTGCTTGTGTAAAACTTTCACCACATATTGTACACAAAAACGGACGTTCTCCGGTGTGTGTCAATATATGCCTTCGAAGCATAAATAAATGTGAAAATGCTTTTGGGCATAATTTACAACTAAATTTTTTCACATCACTATGTGACCGCATATGTGACGCCAAACCACCTGTATCTACAAATCGTTTACCGCATACTGGACATATTTCCGGTTTTTCACCTACAGAAAAAAGAAAATTTATTTGATTTAATACACAAGCTACCCAAAACTGATATGTGCAAAGTTGTGAAATGAGATAAAAATTTGAAATCAATTACAATTGATTTAAAAATATAGAACATTTTAGGGAAGGTACAAAAAATTTTCCTAAACTAATTTTAATTCAAAATGGGTCTTACATAAAATTGGAAGCTATGGAAATAATGTTTAATCATGTTATTATAATAAGTGATTATCAGATACTAAGTAGTAATGCCGGGACACCTACACCTCATCTCAAATTCAAAATAGTTCATTGAATGAGAAACCCAAAATATCTTATAAGTAATTTGCCAAATCGACCATATCTATTGGGCATGTTTTTAGCTATAGTTTCGCATAAAAGTAGCTTATTCAAACCAGATATAAGAACTAAAAACTAGTAAATAGCAAAGAAACACTTTATATTAGAAATTTATTTCAAAACCTATTTGGCTATTTGTTTCCAAAAACAAATAGACAACTTACAAAAATAGAAACATACTCTCTCAAGATATACATATTCTGCTTTCCATTTCTGGTAAATGTATTCGTTTATCGAATATTTTACGCTTTGGTTCTCATGGTAAATCCCACAGCCTAATTTACTTTAAGCTTAAATCCACGAGTATAAAAGCCCTCCGATTTGGATATATCGTTTAGATAAACAAGAGTTTTTAGAACAGTGTGTCGACTTAATGATGAGTCGAGCTAATGCGTATGCAGTGAAAATTCATATGAAATTTGGATATTATATACCTGTGTGTACTCGTAAATGTCGAATACGTCCACCTGGTGCAGCAAAACGTTTATTACAAACATTACACTTGTATGGTTTATTAGTCATGTGAATATTAAGATGTCTTTTTAAATTGTTTATATTTTCGAAACTCTTAAAACATTTTGGACACTTTAGTTCTTTAAATACTTGATGTGTAATCATATGAATTTCTAAATCTGATTCTAGCTCAAAACTGCGTTTGCATTTTGGACAAGGTAAGCCTTCTTGAATAGCATTTATATCTTTTCTTTTTAATTTTGCTTTTTTATTTATTTTTAATTGTTTTCTTGTTTTATTTTTCAAAATTTCACAATTACTGTTCGATTCATTCATCTCTCTTTCTAAGTTGAATGTATTTATTTGGTTGTTGTTTAAGTTTTCTGAGAAATTATTGTCTTGCTTAATTCTATTAATTAAAGGCTCATCTTCACTATCATCATTAAAATTATGAAGATCTAAATCTGTGTTACTATAAGAATTTTCTGATTTTAAATCGATGTCTGTTTCCTTGTTTAATGATTTATTATCTTCAAATTTAACAGAGTCTTTTAATTCGTTCAATGTTTTATCCGAAATTTTACATTGCTTTCTGAATTCAAAAGCATTGTGTAATCGATTAAGACATTCCAAACATATTAACTCTGGCAAACCATCGCCCATGTTTATCTAGAATGAATATTTTGATGATTAATTTAATTGTGATTTTAAAAATTTATAAAATCTACGCTTAAAATTTTAGTACCAGATGTTTTAAAGAAGTAATAAAGAATATAAATCTTTAATTTTAGCTTTCTTTAAATATTTAACATCTAAAGTTTTTTTAAGTTATTTATTTTAAAAAATACCGAGATTTTTTTTTGTGGAGCATTTGAGTTTTTAAAGCAAATAGTTTTATATTTATAAAATAATTCTAACGTTTAGTAGAAAATTTAAAGGTAAGATCTCAGGGAACAATGGCAAAAATATAAAAAATTATTATTAGCCAAATCTTGGCAAAGAAAGAGTTATTTCTATCAAATGTTTATTTGTTTATAAATTAAACAATTGATTTTGTATAAACAAAAATGAAACAAAACTACTAGTGAAACAACAACATATAGTAATATTGAATCTAGGACATATCTATTCGATCTACCATCTCCACCATATTCTTATGTTTTAAAAACTATGTTCTCGACTCTCTAATATCATATAGTCTAGATTCTAGAATATTATTTACAATTTTTACCTGAAAATACGAACTCTCTGTTGGTTAGTATGTTTGTAGTTGGAGATATGATAAAATTATTGTTTATAGAGTTAGAGAGATGTATATATGATTTACTGATGGTCATGGTAACCGTCTGCTGAGCCTTAAATATGATAGTAGGTAATGTTCCAAGCCACCCTGTAAGGTTTCTCGAATTTCTATGTGTCATATTCCCCACCCCCCCCCCCAGGGGGAGATTTGAAAAACTGTCACTAAGTTATGGTTCTGGAAACTGTCTGCTTGTTGGATAATTCATTAGATGTGTTTCTGAACAGTCATCCTGCAAAGTTTGAGGTCAACAAGTCGTCCCATTCCCGATCATTATGCCAAAAAACCGAAAATGTCGTTACGCGGTAAAAAAATTTGAAGTGATGGTTCTGGAAACTGTGTATAACTTGTTTGATTGTGTTGAGGATGTCAAAAGGATCAGGAAAATATGTCTGGCAGAAAAGCAAGTGGTCAGTGGTGGGATATTCCCTGGGGTGGGAATATGACACATAGAAATTCGAGGAACCTTACAGGGCGACTTGGAACATTACCTACTATCATATTTAAGGCTCAGCAGACGGTTACCATGACCATCAGTAAATCATATGTACATCTCTCTAACTAATATACACCTGGTTGAGTATACCCAGCAGTTTTGACATGTCCTAGTGTAAGTATTCCACAGAAACCAAACCGTTTAATTCAAGCAGTTAAAAACGTAAATCAACTCCTAGGTAAATTATTGCGGGATGTGTAATTTCTCTTCAGACATAATTGAGTCTTATATCATTAGGCTATTTTTCTAATAAGAATAGTAATAAGGATTTGTTTAAGAAATCAAAACAAATAAAGATATTCAATTAAGTCGAATATTTCCCGGAGATTTGTCACCTTCGTATGACAGATTGTTTTCAAGGAGGACACAGAGGATCCGTTGAAATTGATCTAGATGCCAGAGATCCATTTGTGGTTTCTTATGTTTTAGTATTATTATTAAGTCGGATATTTTCGGAAGACTAACTATTCCAAGTATTTAGAAAACTGGACAATAGTAAGATTTCTAATTATTAACAACTTACTTGAACTGATGTGCACTCTTTTAATATATCGATAACATGGAAGATAGTTTGCATATTATCTTTTTCAATAACACAAGTTCTACAAATTCTTTGGAATTTTATAATTGTATTCTCATCCATGTTTCAGTTATTTTTGTATTCTCATTCAGTGTTTAGTGTGATTATATTCATACACAAGCGGATCTCAAGGTATACCTGATGCACTTGGAACTGGCATCAAAAATTGCAGAAATTCGAATAAAAATAATTAAAATTTTTCCTATTTTCTTGTATAAATGTATAACGGAAAGAAACATTTGATATGCAGTAATTTTTGAAAAACGTTAAAAATAATTAGAACAGAAATTTTAATTTATTTCCTTATAATTGAGCAATAATTTATAAGCTGTGTCTAATCACAAAACTATCAAAGGAAATTACTCATATTCGAAAAAAACAAAAAGCGTATCTATCATATTCTCTTAAATAGTAAAGCAATTTGTATTTCATCTATTTAAAGTTTGTCCATCAGGGCCCGACCTCAGAGGGGCCTGTCGTGCAAATGCCCAAAGCGGCAAAATTGAGGGCGCTGGACGATACCACAGAGTCCTCAATTTTTTCTCTTGGATATTTTTTTCTATGGATAGAAAAATTTTATTAAAATTACTATGCTTTAAAATGATACTTTTGGAAGCTTTAAAGTCAAGTCGAAAAGACGCGAAGAAGAAATACCTAAATAAGAAAGAAGAAAGTTCAATTTTACATTTCTGAACTGAAAAACTTTTTCCTTTCGTTTATGTTTAACGGGGATTTCCCACAGTGTTTATATATGTAATTATTTCTAGATTCCTACAATGAAATTTTAGAAGAACTCCTAAATTATGATATACAGGGTGAACAAACCTACCGAAGTTAGTGGACGCCTCTTATTTTTCACTTACGAGCTTATAAACATGGATACATACATACTTACTCTCATGCTTTTTTGTACACTTGTTCAGAAGTACCAGAATAACTAAGTGACTATTATACAATTCCCACCATATCATACAGGTAACATCCCACCTTTGGAATAACAGGCACATGACTAGGTATATAGTGTTAGTGTAAAGGACGGCAAACATTATTTTTGCGCGGATCGGCAAAATAGCTAGATAAGGCTCTGTTGTCTATTAATGTACTGGCTTTGTATTTGCCACGATGCATATTCTCGTCTTCGATTAATGGTTATTGTAAGAAAATTAAACAAAAAGATAAATAATTCAAATTTATTCGTTTTATTTTCTATTTTAATTATTAAAATCTGGGAGTGAATAGATATTCCGTTTTAACTTTTGGTGTCTCTTCAGTATTATGTATTCGTTTATGTTTTGCTAGGCTACTTGATGATGTGTACCTCTTAGGACAAATATCACAAATAAATGGTTTTTCTCCTAAAAAAATTGTAAGAATTAGCAAACAATATCCATTTATGACAATACGTAAGGTAATAGGGTATTATCGTTAGCCATAAATAAATTATGAAATTTGAAAAAAGTTAAAATTTATGTAAAAATATACCTAAATATTCTGATTTCGAGTCATAAAAGCACATTTTTCTTTTAAAATATTAAAATTAAAAATCGTAATTTTTAAACTGTATATCACGTGACCTAAAACGCGAACAAGCCTTGTTGTGATGTCATATCGGTATGAGCCATAGACCATCAATTAGTTCAGTGTAGACAGTTGGGTATAGTATATACATAGATAATAAGTATTTATATTTATTATAATCAGATGTCTATGAATATATCTGTCAAACTTATTTGTGTTATTTCGTGTAATGATACCGATATTACGTTATCAAATTGGATGCCCGCGTTTTTGACAATTTAAAAAAGGTTTAAAATTTAATTTTAGTTTTTGGCAAGAAAGCGTGTATATTTTTCCGAAATAAATTTTTGGTGGCGTTTTATTAGCAAAATCGACATTTTGAAGTACTTTTTCAAAAATAGTTGAATACCCTACAATGATTTTAATTTTATAATACTGCAAAATATTCATATTTACCAGTATGGTTTCGTTTATGTATAGTGAGGGATTCAGTTCTTGCAAATGCTTTATCACAAATTTTACACACATACGGTTTATCACCAGTATGAGTTCGTAAATGTAATTTTAGATTAACATTTAATATAAAACGTTTATTACATATTTTACAGACGTAAGGTAATTCTCCAGTGTGCCGTCTCATATGTATTGTTACATAATGTGCTTGTGTAAAACTTTCACCACATATCGGACATAAATATGGCCGTTCTCCAGTATGTGTCATTGTATGTCTTCGAAGCATAAATAAATGCGAAAAAGACTTTGGACAAAATTTACAACTAAATTTTTTTACATCACTATGTGTACGTAAATGTGATGATAAACCACTTGAATCTGCATATCGTTTGCCACATACTGGACATATTTCCGGTTTTTCACCTATAAAACAATAAATTTTTTATTTAAAAAAAAATATTTAAAATACATTATAATTTTGAGATATTTAAACGCAGTTTTTTGGCGCTCTCTGTTGATGACGTATAAGTACGTGATCTGTCAATTGGTGACAGTTCAATGTATAATTTACACTTTATAAAAATGAATTTACAACACAGAATTTTTAAAAAAAGCCGTAGAATAGTATAATTTAATGAAATACCATATAAAATGTAAGTAATTATTATCATACAGTATTTCAATAAATTTGACAAGCCTGTACTTTGATGTCACGTCCGTATAAAAATTTGAATTTCCGTTTTAGAAATTTTTAAATGCCCTCACTGAATTTGTACTTTTATTAATTAATTTTATGTAATTAAAAAGATATTAATTACTAAAATAATGGTTTAGTTGAAATGTCCAGTCGTGAAAGTTACAGAAGAAAAATATTTGAACCAAATTTAAATTTCATGAATATTCCCTATTTTATTATCATAATTTTTAATTGAATACCTGTATGAACTCGTATATGACGATTTCGATCACCGGATCCTGCAAAACTTTTTGGGCACAAATGACATTTATAAGGCTTATTAGTCATATGTATGTTGACATGTTTCCGCAAGTTTCTTATATTATCAAAAGATTTTAAACATTTTGTACACTTGAGTGTATCAGTTTGTTGATGTATAATCTGATGGACTTCTAAATCTGATTCTAATTCAAAACATTTTTTACAGGATGTGCAAGGTATTCCATTAATTATTGTTGTATCATTCTTTTTATTTGTTTTAGATTTCACTTTTTGTTTTACTGTGCCTTTTTTATTTCGTTTCTTTTTATTGTGCACCAATTCATCAGTGTGATTCGTTTCTTTAGAATTCCTTTCTGTTTGAATAAGATTCTCTGAATTTTTGACATCAGTAACTTTTTTATCTTTAGTTAACCTTTTAATAAGAGGTTCATCTTCACTAATATCTTCTTTTACAGGCTCATCATCACTGTTGTCATCATTATCCGCATTAGATGTTTCATGAAAATCTGAATCATTTAAATTATCTGATGTTTCCGATTTAATTTCAAAAGTTGATTTAAAACACTCAGTTTTAACAAATTTAATCTCTTTCGTTTTGAAATGTTCTCTTAGGGTTTTATCTGAAGTTTCACATTGTTTTCTAAATTTAAATGCGTTATTTAAACTATTTACGCAATCTGTGCAAATCCATTCGGGTAGACCATCACCTATATCCACCTGGAAGTTAATTGCATTTTAATAGATATAAACTACTGGAAAAGTAGTGATAGGGAGAGCTTAAACCTAGCTCTACGCATTTTTATATTAATGTTATTTTTATTGCCTTAAAAACTAATAAGTTTAATACCTTGTTAAATTACTTACTTGTATTGAAGTACACTCTTTTAACATATCAATAACATCAAAAATTGTTTTTAAATCATCTTTTTCGATAACGCAAGCTCTACATATCTTTTGAATCGTTAAATCAAAATTCTTACTCATTTTTTCAAAGTTTTTATAACAATTTTCTTAGAATAAATTTTGACACATATTTTACGATAAAAAAATTTATGACATACAAGATCCTTAACATTATGCTAATTTAATCTCTGTCAAAAATTGCCATTAATGAAGTTAATCCAATCTTACTAATTCTTTCTATTTATTGATGTATTATCAATTTCTTATAATTATTATACCTTGCATATCAAGGTATAGTAAGTTTAGTCCCAAGTTTGTAACGCTTAAAAATATTAATGCTACGAACAAAATTTTACTATAGGTGTTTATAAAATCACTTGATTAGTCCATTAGTATTAACCGTCTGTCTGACAACATGATAACTCAAAAACGAAAAAAGATATCGAGCTGAAATTTTTACAGCGTATTCAGGACATAAAAAGTGAGGTCGAGTTCGAATGAGCAACATAGGTCAATTGGAGGACCCATCTTGTAAACCGTTAGAGATGGAACAAAAGTTAAATGTAAAAAATCTTCCTTATGAAAAAATAAACAACTTTTGTTTGAAACATTTTTTCGTAAACATCACTGTTTACCCGTGAAGGGGTAAATTGTATAGTATGTATTATAAGGGGATATCAGTTATGTATGTGTGACATACATGTATGAGTAATCAACACTGTCTTTGCATGGAATTTCAACAATTAACTCAGTCAATTGTTTGTTTTCACTTGTTTTCTATATAAAATACATATGATTACAGAAGCTAAAATAACAAAAATTTCTACTACAAGAGTGGTGAGCTTAAATTCAATGTCAGCCAGAGCGAGTTAAGTGAATTTTAACGTTATCTTTCAATTTCATATTCTACATTTAATTTTTCTTTCTTTAAAATTACAATTGAGCTGTTTTCGATACAATTATTATTGCCAGATCACTTTCCCGTTGTGACGTTTAGGATAGGGAAATCAGGAGTAATTTAGACTTGACGAATGTACCAATGAGTATTCAGATAAAAACTAACAAAAATTTTTATAAAACAATATTTATTCTTTAGTATTTATTATTTAAATAATGTTACAATGAATAAGGAAATTGAAATAACAATACAACTAAAAAGACCCGGAAAAACCTTGCATATCACACATAATAAAACCAATATTGATTAGTGTGAGCAGTTCTTCAAAGTAATGCATTTTCGGGCATCTCGCATCTATTAAAAAAGTTCATATCTGCTGATTCCCTGAATATTCTGTTAGTAATTGCGTTTTTTGCTCATATCAAAATTAATAATTCATCATTTCAATGGAACCGTATTCGTATTAATCAGATTAATGCGAATGCTTTTCCATCAAAATGACGAATTTAATCACTTTGATACAATAAAAAAACGTAACTAGTATATAGCACAATATAAATAATTTATAATATTGCACATATCTCTTATTTTTTATACTTAATTATATATTTGTTAGCAATTTTTTAAATTTTTATATCATAAAATATTAAATATGGTAATTTAAATGTTAAAAATCTTCAATATTACTTTGATGACTCCTTAAGCAGATTCCAGAATTATATTATATATAGACTGACAATGCTGTTATAAAACATCAGACCGAAGACTGTGAATATTTTGTCGATACAATTGGTAAAAATGAAATTCACACAACCAGTTGGTAGTGGAAAATGATAAATTATAACAAGAATTAAAAATATTTTTATTTACAGTAGGTATTTTACAAATATACTTAGCTACCATGATCGTGAGAATTTTAAGAGAATCAATTATAATTGACAAAATTATTGTGGTCTACGGTATAATGTCACCTGATATTGATCCACATGAATAATTTAAATATATTTTGGGGTATTATATTAAAGACTGTCAGATAATGACAGAAAAAAGAATTAATGTTTTGCAGTCTGCTAATGTTAGCGGACATCATGGTGGTATTATATAGAGGAGATGCAGTAACGTTGGCTAAAGCGTTATCAGGTATTTGTACTACACATTTGTCAAATAGTAGAAAGATTGATATAACACATATTGGTACTACAAATTTGTCAAGTAGTAGGATACCATTTTGTGTGGAAGTTGTTGAATGTAACAGCGTCTCTTTTTTATAATACCTCCATAAAGGACATATATAAGGGCACAAACAACAGAAAATTTTCTTGCATTTTATTCAAATGAATGACAGACTGTAAAAAGTTTTTCTCTTTGTTTTACAAACAAATGTTAATTTTTAACTATGCATTAATGCGTTATGCATGTTATTTTATACATTTTTTTGTTGCTTGTGAATATATCCCCTATCATTAGCAGACTGTAAAAAAATCTTTATTTTTTTTCTGTCATTAGCTGACAGTCTATTAGCGGTCTAAGGTATTTTGCAGCTTATGATCTGTTCTTGATTCGGAAGTCAGAGTAGTATTATCCGAATTTTTTGTTTATTTCTGATTATTTTGTTTAACATAATAAAATATTAAAATACTTTTTTTTATTTAATTATAAAAAGAAATTCACTTTAGAGGATACTTAATATGGAGACACTGTTCAAATCTTTAGTAAATGAAAGTTCTGAATTTTCGCAACATTCTTGTGATAATGTTAAGTTCTTAACGTTAGATTTAATATTTTCATATTACGCGGGAAATAATTATTATTCTATTTAATTTGAATTAATTCATTATAAATATGTTTAATTATTGGAAATAATTAGTATTCTATTTAATTTGAATTAATTCATTATAAATATGTTTAATTATTAAAAAAGCTAACAAATATAATTCTATTCAGTTCAATTTATGGTTTTAAAACAAAATTTAAACAAAACAAAAAAGTGTAGATCGAGTTTTTAAACTAAATCAAGATTGTAAAAATAAAATTCTAAAATTGTTAAACGTGAATTATAATTGGTATAATTCAATCTTTGATCGAAAATTCATTGAAATTGTAAAAAAATTCAATGTAAATGGAATGCAGCTATTAATTCATATGATTTTCCATCTTTGTGTGTACGTTTGTGTTGTGATAAGGCACTGGATGATATATATCTTTTTGGACACATGTTACATGCATATGGTTTATCACCTAGAAATAAATAAAAATATAGTTCGCATCCACTGATTTCATAGCGTATATTTAATAGACTTTTTTTTAAATATTCTTTTTTATTTCGAGCATTAAGTCAAAAAATTATTCAAGACAACATGTTTAACAATGGTTAAAAGTATTTGGTTTTTTTTTTATTTGTAGTAAAATTTTTGACCCGAAACAAAAGGTAACCCGTTTAAAAATAAATAGATTAGTTATATTTATTTTCAAACTATAATCAAGTAAACACCTTTCAGTTGATTTATCTACGGTCACTTGAGTATCTAACAATACTGTACTCGAAATCAACTACGAGCCTTTGGTCACGTAATTAGGAAAGCGCAACATTTTTGTATACTCAGGACATTTAAAATTAAATATTAAATTTCGAGATGTGATAATTTATAATAGTTATTTCACAATTAAAAAAAAAAAAACAAAAAAAAAAAACAAACTTTTAAATGCGACGCCGCGATTATCACGCGATGAACGAAGAGTTAAGTCTACATTTTATAACTAAAGAATAAAGATACTTACCAGTATGTGACCGCATATGCCTTACAAGAGATTCCGGTCTTGCAAAAGCTTTCTCACAAATTTTACAAACATTGGGTCTGTAACCAGTATGTGTACGTTCATGCATTTTCAATTGATCGCGTAATCTAAATCGTCTGTCACACATTGTACATAAATATGGGAGTTCTCCAGTATGATTACGCATATGCATTGTGACATTATATGATTGTGTAAAACCTTTGCCACATACATTACATAAGAATGGTTTTTCACCGGTATGCGTTAACATATGTCGCCGTAACATAAATAAATGTGAAAATGATTTCGTACAAAATTTACATTTAAAGTCTTTTCTTTGTGTGTGTGTTTTCATATGTGACCACAATCCACTAGTGTCACCAAACGTTTTTCCACATACAGAACATATTTCTGGTTTTTCACCTATAGCAAAAATAATAATATAAGTTTTAAAAATTTTATTGAAGCTCTTGAACAAGACTATAGTAGTTGGCAGTCATTTCAGAATGACTGGAAATTTGAGAAACTATTAGCAAGGCTATTTTCAGAGGTTTTATTTATTCATTGAAAGGAATATTCAAACGGATCGTTTCCAGGTCGGTCCATAAATTGTTTTAGTTTATGTTTAATATAAATAATTTTAAAGATTTGGTATTCATTTTCTAAATCCAAATTATCGATCTCAAAATAATACAGTACCTGTATGTACTCGTAGGTGTCGAACATAGTAACTTGATTCAGTGAAACCTTTGGTACAAATGGTACATCTATATGGTTTAATAACCATATGTTTACGTACATGCCGAGTGAAACTTCTTCGTGTTTTAAAACTTTTCACGCATTTTGTACAGTTTAAAGTTTTCTCATGCAAAATCATGTGTAGTTCTAAATCCGATTGTAATTCGAAACATTCCTTACACTTTGGACATGGTGTACCCTCTTGTGGAGTAACCTGAATTTTTTCTTTTGACCTCTTTTTTGAAGTAATATTTTGTTTTTTACGATTTTTCTTTGCCTTAGCTAACGAATCATTTTCGCTATCTACTTCATCTAATTTTTCATTCCTTTCATCAGACGATTTAATAGCATTAACTTCAGTATTTTCAGATTTAACATCAATACTCGCGAATGTATTATCGTCATTTTGGTTTCGTTTTTTTATTCTTTGTGACAAAGGTTCATCCTCACTGTCATCGTCACTGTCTGTTATATCACAAGTATCATTCAAATCAAAATCATTTTTTGTAAACGAATTTTCTGATTTAATATCTACTTCGACTTCTATGTTGCTAACATTATTATCTTCAAATGATGGTGGTTCATTTGATACTCCATTTTCCTCGAATTTAACTGATATTTCTCCAATACCCCCTAATTGTCTTAAAGTTTTATCCGATGTTTCACATTGTTTTCGAAATTCAAAAGCGTTGTTTAATCTATCAAGACATTCTGCGCATATTAATTCTGGCAATCCATCACCCATATTGATCTTAAATTAAAAATTAAAAAAACTTATTTGGACCTGGATAACAAAGATCTTAAAGGGGTCTAGGATTTTTTAATTTTTATTTTACTCAGTTTCAAATAGCCATGTTGAGACAGTAAATTTTCCAAAAAGCCAGGTTTACAACCTGGATAACAAAGATCTTAAAGGGGTCTAGGATTTTTTAATTTTTATTTTACTCAGTTTCAAATAGCCATGTTGAGACAGTAAATTTTCCAAAAAGCCAGGTTTGTGAAGAAGAAAACTGAATATTTGTAAACAAAAGTGCCGCAACTTGTCCAAACAAATATTCAAAATAATTTCCCTACTATAAAGATTATTGAGCTAAAAAGTCCCAATTATAGAGGTAAATATCGACAATATCGAAAAAGTGAAATCTAAGCTATACGGATTTAATTATTTCCAATAAAAGAGATGCAAAAGTGCCACGACCTCATTGTAATCTTAACTGCGTTTTTAAACGCAGTTTTCTCGAAACTCTTAATTTTTAAAGCAATATAACTTTTTTTTTGGCATTTTAAAATCAAGAATTTCGAGAAAATTAAGCTTAAAGCCCAATATCTAGTGACAAAATGAAAACAAATCTATGGATACATACATTTTAAGAATATATCAGTTTCCAATAGACCTTTACATTTAAATTACGATTCATTATTGTTTCGTACAGTCAGTAAGAATCAGACAAAGATACAAAATATTTGTTATTCATTTTATCAAAATTTTATCCGAAACAAAAAGTAATCACTTTTTACCAATGAAATTGTTGCCAGCGTTGCCACATACGTGTCTGTACTTTAACAGAAGATATAAAAATCGGGGTTGTTTATATAACTTTTAATAATTCCATGATTGTTTTAAAAATTAAAAATACGTAAATGTGCCTAAGATTTCCTAAATAGTACACGCAATATATCGTGTCAACATCGAGCGAGTATTTAATTAGTCAGTCTACTACCCGGCCGAATAGAATAGTGAATAAACCCTCTAAACTTCAGCAAATGAGTCTGTATATATATTGCACAAAATCCTTCTTGGATCTTGCTATAAAAATTTCTTGTCGCGCAATTAAGGGTTGTAATAACTAAGAGCTATGGTTTTATAATCCATATTGAAGCTATTTAATTATTTCGTATAATAATGAACATCTTCCAGTAACTACTCGGGAATAGTTTTCGACAGATAATCTACACGTAATGAATATTCCGCACGATTTAGACTGAAAACTATCTTAGAGTAAACAAAGCTAAACACCCATGTAAACATCGTGCATTAATTATTTAAGAAATAAATGAATGCATAAGACTAGTCTCTCAAGCCCTACGCATTTTGAATATTGATAACCACTCGCCCGAAGTCGAATTATTAGATCAAGTATCAAACCCGAGGCTAATTTTTCGAATGCATATTGTGTATTTAAACAATCAATTGCTTATATTATGAATCGGAATGAATCAAATTGTACCTAACTGTAAAATAATAAATGACATAAGATTTGCAATATTTCTAAGTAGAAGTTGGCAAATAAATTTTCTCCGAATAATTTGTAAAATTTATTCGTAAAGATGTATAGGTACTTTGTCTTCTTATTTATAGATATATAGGATTTAACTATTTAAGATACTTACTTGTATTGAAGTACACTCTTTTAATATATCAATAACGTGGAAAATGGTTTGCAAATTTTCTTTTTCTACCACACAGGTTCTACATATTTTTTGAAATTTTATTACTATATTATCATTCATATTTTATTGAGAAAAAATGATCAGTTCTAACAAATTTCACAACATTCATTAGACTATGTAAAAACTTCCAATATTATCTTAGTTATGAAACTTAATTTTTTAACAAAAATTAAAGTTCGTAAATCTTATTTGATTAAAATATTGCAAATAAAATTTAGAAAATAATAATAATATTCTTGATAATTTTTGTGTATTAATTTTCCATGTATCGCAATTTTTAAGTAAAATAAAGGTTAATAAATCCTGATTACCAAATAGAGAATTCAGAATAAAAACAAACAATTGACTGAGTTAATTGTTAAATACTATGTATAGATAGTGTTGATTACGCAATCGTTTGTTTTTTACGTCATGTAAGTAAAGAAAGATAGTCTCTCTTACACACAAAGTAATATGAGTGTCTTTCTTCGGACTTAGTGGATAAAAGTATATATGCTATTAAACTATCATACATAATATGTATAACGTTTAAATTTAAAATGTATACAATACCTGTATACATAATATGCAATGTTTCTACGTTTACGAAAAAATGTTTCAAACAAAAGTCGTTAACTTTTGATAAGAAATTTTTTTTTTAATTTTTGTTCTATCTCTAACGGTTTACAAGATGATTGACATTTCTTTTCGTTTTTGAGTCGTATCCACAAACAGACATGAACACCTATACCAAAATTTTTTTTTAGCATCAATATTTTTAAGCGTTACAAATTTGGAACTTAGTATACCTTGATAGATTTCACCTTTCACCTTGTAGCGTGTGTTAACGCCTTTCTAGTATACTTTTTGTTAAAGAAATTTCCTTTGGTATGCTTTTCATGAGTAAATTTTTTAATAATTGAGACTATAGGTCAGTAAGGCTAAGTGTGTATGTTGCAATTCACAGTTAAAAAACTATATTTTTTTAAAAACATTAATATCCAAGGTTTTTAAATTTTCTAGGAGTTTTAAACAAACCAATCATGTTGGGGTTTCCACTTTCCAGAATTTGTTTTGGTTATTGATAATGTTTCGAGAGAAAATTAATGAAAATGATGAAAATTATTTGCAGGATAGGAAAAAAACCTCCACTTTACATGGCCTGAGTTAGTACGAGTTGGTCGATTTTTTATAATTGATATTAAACGAATTACACAGAAATATGTAGTTTTTTTAACCTGAAAATAATTTTTATTTCTATTTTATGGGCGGAGGGAAATCCAGAAAGAATCAACGGATATTTTATCGTTGTTTACTTGAAAAGTTACAACTCCCACGTGTCCCGAATATATTGAGGTAATACTGTTTATTTTTTTTAATCAAAAATTTTAGATTAGAAAATATTGTACAGTTTTGTTATTAAATAATGCCGAACGTTCAAGTAAACCAAAGGCCCTAAACACTGCAATATGGTTTCATTTACTACAAAATACATATTTTCAGGGATAGTAAAAAAAGGCCTTTAAATCCTTCATCAAATCATAACATTTAATTTTTGAATCCTTTCATAAAACATAATTGAATTTTTTATCAGGATATCAAACAAAGAATACAAATAAGAAATTTCTGAAATTTTTATTATTTTTACAAATTAGTACTAAAAATTGAACATAACTTTTCTTTTCTTTCCTTATTATGGGTCCGCTTATGTTGTGATAAATTTTTACTTGACACAAAACTTTTTTCACAAATATTACAGCAAAACGGTCTTTCGCCTAAAACACAACATAACGTCAAAAAACAATTCATTATTTTGAATATTCTTTAATCTTACCAGTATGTGATCGATTATGAATAACAAGAGATTCTGGTCTTGCAAAGCCCATTTCACAAACTTTACATATGTGAGGTTTGTAGCCAGTATGTGTTCGCGTATGAAATTTGAGCTGTTCCTTTAGCCGAAAAGTTCTGTGGCATTCAGTACATGCGTAAGGACGTTCTCCCGTATGTTTCCTTTTATGCTTGGTCAAGCTGTAGGATTGACTAAAACTTTCTCCACATTCAGTACATAAATAAGGTTTTTCACCAGTATGTACACGCATGTGGCTTCGAAGTTCAGATGGAAATATAAACGATTTAGAACAAATTGTGCATACAAAGCTTTTAACACCAACATGATATTTCATATGTGCCGACAATCCACTGGAGTCTGGATATCGTTTTCCACATGATGAGCATATGTAGGGTTTTTCACCTAGAATCAAAATTTTAAATAATAAGATATAGTTGTGTTGTCTCCCCCAAAATGAAGATTTTGATTATGAAAGAATGTACAATTGGAAAAAGCAGTAGTAACATTTATTGTACTTTAGAACTAAAAAATGAACAAGAGTTATCCAAAAATTTACCTCACCTGTATGGATTCGCAAATGACGATTTCGATCACCAGATCCAGCAAAACTTTTGTCACACATAGTGCATTTATATGGTTTGTTTATCATGTGTGTATTGAAATGTTGTTTTAAATTATGTTCGTTTTCAAAATATTTTGAACATTTAGGACAAATAAACTCATCAAATTTTTTATGTTTAAACATATGAATTTCAAGATCTGTATCTAAGTCAAAAGATTTTTTACATTTAGGGCAAGGTAACCCATTTTTATTTGTATCCTCTACTTTTTTTAATTTTCTTTTTTGCCTGGGACTAGATTTTCTTTTGTGTTTATTTTGTCTTAAATCCACAATTGCATCTTTACTTTGATGTGAAGAATTACAATCATTGTCTGAAATCAAATGACGACTTTCATTGTTTAATCTTTGGATTAAAGGTTGGTCGTCGATGTCGCAGTAAGAAATACAATTCCAATTTTCCAAACTAATATTTTGTTTCTTAGAATTATCGAAAATAATTTTATTACCAGTAGTGGTTTCAATAGTCTCACATACAATATTTAAAGGTTTAACTTTTTCCAATACATCGTTAATTTTAAATGTATAATTTTCATCACAAATATTCGAAGGTTCTTCATTTAAATTAAAAGAACCCTCGGATTTAATATCGATTTCGTTTGTTTCTAAATTTTCAGTTTTATCTAATTCCGAGTTTGGTTCGAATTTAACAGGTATTTCGTTCTCAAATTCCATAAGTTGCAATAATGTTTTTTCAGATAATTCACATTGTTTTCTAAATTGAAAAGCATTAGTTAATTTATCAGAACATTCTAGGCAAATTAATTTTGGTAAATCGTCTTTCATATCGATCTAAAAATTATACAAAATTATATCAAAATATCATCAAAATCATTACTCCTTTTTACTATATTTACGTGTATTGAAGTACACTCTTTTAATAAATCAACAATACGAAAAATTTCCTGTAAGTTATCCTGCTTTATCAAACAAGTTCTACAAATTTTATGAAAACGTCTTTTTAAATTTGTTATACGCAAATTCTCGTTCATTTCGTCAGAAATTTGATTATACTCTTACAATTTTTAAGTTATCAATTACTTTTTAGGATTCCGTACCATTGATGGCAGGTGAGTTCACAGATTGAAGTTTTAATTTAAAACAGATCTGCAACTCCCTGTAAAATGTTTACTATTTTCTTTCTCTGAATGTGCCTTTCTCCAGGTGGTTCTACACGTTATATTCGTATAGGACCATCTATTAGTTTTGATAATAATTTATCCATTTCAATGGTTGTTGGGGAAACAATATTTTATATATTTTTAAATAAATAAACAATACGTTTTTCAAAATTCGTTTGCATGTCATTAAAATTCGTTAAATTTCTTTGTGTGTATTCTCAATTGATTGTCTTTATTAACATTTTGTGGATTATTTGTTTAGTGGCATTATTTAAGTATTTTGGCCGTTTTCATTGTGCCCCAGTTCATTAACTAATTAGTGTAATTTAGTCGTTTTAGGTGTGTTTATATTATTTTCCGATTTTTTTATGGTATGTACTGAGTTTATTTTAGCGCTTAGGTCTTGTTAATCGTGCTGGTTAAATTTAGGTAGTGTTTAATTGTGATTATAATTGACTATTAACAAAATAAAATGATTTTACATTGCATTAAACTTACATCAAACTAATAATTGTTATTAAGGTATAATGTTAATATTAAAATAAATGTACCCTATTTTATTTCAAATATTGCAATAAATTATTATTTTATTAATATTTGTTATTTTATTTAAAAAACTTCACTTTATTTAATTAGAAGACAAATAAATACAAAAAATTTAAAAAAAAAGATAAACTGATTAGAAATATTTCGAATAGTACCTAATTCCCGCCATTTAAAAAAAATAGTTTATTGTGTCTTTCTCCAGAGGGTTTTTTGGACAACATTTTTAATGTACAGTAGAGTTGCCTATCTATTTATGTAATAAATTATAATCGGTGGTCGATAAAAAAAAATTGAAAAGCTGGACCAAGGAAAATGTTTATGGATTGGCCTTCCTTTACCATCACAATAATACGAGAATAGTGGCTTTATCACAAAAAGTTTTATCAATTGCATTCGGTATAGCTTTTTCATTTATCTAATTTTTTTTTCTTTCTTAAATATGTATTATAATGTAATTATTGTTTTTTTATTGTATTATTCCAGTCCTACGCACAGGTAATATTATTTACCTCTGTAGGTAATAATTTACTTTCTGTAAATTTTCTTTCTGGAAAATATATTATTATTATTTCAATTACGATTCATTATTGTTTCGTACAGGTAATAATAAGTTGGACGAAGATACAAGATATTTGTTATTTATTTTATCACATTAGTTTTTTAACAAACTGTCTGCAACAAAAAGTAATCACTTTTTAAAGGTTTATAAGTACTAATTATTGAATTTGTAAAACCAAATAAAAAATAGTGATACCAAATTTTTGGCTACCCTGTACATTGTTTAGAAGTTTTAAATATTCCTACATATTTTTCAGAATAAGCAACATTTCTTATAAAGAATGACTTTTTTTCTTAAAATGCGAAATAAGAAAATTTACAAGTATACCTGTATCCGGGGACACACTGTATATTCAACATTATTTCATTTTAAGATACTACGATGTGAGTTAACATTTCATTTTCTTTGATTATGATTTCTTTTATGTTGTGACAAACCCCACTTCGCAACGTAACCCCTTTTTACCCCTTATACTTATGTAACGTAATGTAAAGTAACTCCTTCCTACTTAATTTATGATGAAAGATGATTTCACACTCATTGCAAGAGTAGTGACAAACTTCCCCAACAAAGACCACGAATTTACATGTTTCCGTTTACGCTATTATTATAATAAATTATAATAAATTTTTGTTATCGATAATGAATAACATTGTATCGTTATTGTTAGTGAACAATTTATTTTCAATTTTTAATATTGTGTGTTCGTTTATGTTGTTTTAAACATTTACTTGACTTAAAAGCCTTTTCACAGATATTGCAAGCATAAGGTCTCTCTCCTAAAAGAAACATAATATCAATTAATTATATTATTTGGTATTATAAATATCTTGAATCTTACCAGTATGAGTTCGAAAATGTATAACAAGGTATTCGGGTCTGGCAAATCCAATTTTACAAATTTTACATACATGTGGTTTGTAGCCTGTATGTGTTCGTATATGAAATTTTAGGTGTTCTTTTAATCGAAAAGTCTTATCACACTCTGTACATGCATGAGGACGTTCTCCAGTGTGTTTTCTTTTATGTTTAGTTAAGCTGTAGGATTGACCAAAGCTCTCTCCACATTCAGTACATAAAAACGGTTTTTCACCGGTATGCACACGTATATGCATTTGAAGTTCAGATGGAAACACAAAACCTTTGGAACAAATTGAACATACGTAACTTTTAACTTTACTATGATATTTCATATGTTGTGATAATCCACTAGAATCTGGAAATCGTTTTCCACATGTTTGGCATATGTACGGTCGCTCACCTTAAATATAATAATACAAATACATGTTCTTTATCAGCATCTTATTTATTAATGATATACATTACCTGTATGAGTTCGTAAATGACGATTTCGATCGCCTGGTCCAGCAAAACTTTTCTCGCACAAATCGCATTTATACGGTTTGTTAACCA
Organism: Chrysoperla carnea; assembly: GCF_905475395.1. Lineage (NCBI taxonomy): Eukaryota > Metazoa > Arthropoda > Insecta > Neuroptera > Chrysopidae > Chrysoperla > Chrysoperla carnea. The sequence goes on from NC_058339.1 coordinate 49,819,812, forward strand.
TATGTATATTTAAATGTCTTTTTAAATTGTGTACATTCCCAAAAGACTTTGAGCACTTGGGGCAAATCAAATCATCAAACTTTTGATGTTTAAGCAAATGAATTTCTAAATCGTCTCTTAATTCAAAGGATTTTTCACAATCACAACATACTAATACATTGTTTAATGTATTGTCATTTGTATTCACTTTCACTTTCAATTTTTTATTTACTTTAATTTTTAATTTTCTACTTCGATAAGTCGATTTTTTATTATATTCAATCGTTTTTAATTTTCTAGATTTATCACTTGAATTCAGAAGTATATAATCATCATTATCTTTCTGAACTGAATCACTATTTGCATTAATAATTCTTTCACTTAAAGGTTGATTATCAATATCACTGTCATCATCAATTTTCTTTGATATGTTATAATTTGATTTTAAATCGACATTTTTCAATTTAGAAGCGTCCAAAGTGTTTTTATTTTCGTTAATAATAGTTTTGGACGAATCACTTGAAATATTTAAATTGTTATTTACAATACTAAATACATTGTTAATTTCAAATGTATTATTTTCATCATATGTATCCAAATTATTCTCACTTATATCACTAGAACCATCGGATTTAATATCGATTTCATTTATATCCAAATTGTCAGTTTCATGTTCAACAGGCGCTTCCTTACATTCTCTAAATTGTAACAAGGTTTTCTCAGACAATTCGCATTGTCTTCTAAATAAAAATGCATTATTTAATTTTTGGGTACATTCGAAGCAAATTAATTTTGGTAAATCATCTTCCATGTCGACCTAAGTGAAATGTACATTTTTTTTGTAAATACCAACTTCATATTTGTAAGTATTTATTGTACTTACTTGTATTGAAGTACATTCTTTTAATAAATTTATTATAAGAAAAATTCCGGATAAATGATCATTTTCTATCAAACAAGTTCTACAAATTTTGTGGAAGTTTAATTGAAAATTCGGTAAATTATCGTTCATTTTATTTGGAATCTGACTATACTTAAGATGTGAAATTAAATTTGAAATTTAGTGCAGTTTGCGTTAAGAGGTGTGACACGTGCCATGATTCTGTAGACCTTTTCTGCCACTGATCTCTATATAACTGAATAGGGGATTTATGTGGCATAAAAAAAAATCAAGTATCTTTCTATCTCTATATTTATTTTATTAAAACATCCCTAGCGTCTCAGAATGAAAGGCTCAGAACTAAATATAACCATTCAACCCATGCTATATGTTTTAATTTTTTTAGTTCTAGCCACTCATTTGGTGGCACTAGTATGTATCTATATCTCTCAAATTCAGACCAATTTTAATACATGAGATCAAGAACTTATATAAAAGGGCATAAAACTCCCGTGATTGAATTTAAGGTGCCTGGCTACGCGGGATCTAGTCATCTATGGTTGCGTACTTTGTACTACGCATCAGGTTGTCTAAATGATTGAAGAAAAAAAAAATTGAAAACAAAAAACAACCTGATGCGCAGTAAAAAATACGCAACAACAGAGAGGAAGTACGCAACAACCTCGTCTAGATAGGCGCCTCTCCACTCGAGTTTATGTCCTTTAATACATATGCATATTGCTTGGGATCCTTTAACTATATGTTATATATCTATGTTTTCTGCTGATCACTAACTTTGATGAGTGGTGAGCAAACCTTAATATTTCCAAAAATTTCACTGTCAATACAAAATTTTTATCTAAAACTCAATAGAATATCATATTTGCGACAATTTAGTCATTATACAAAAAGTAAATATTTTTCATATTTCAAATAAATTCAGCAGAAATTTCATGTAAAAACCTATCTATCCGTACATTTAATTCAATTTCTGATAATGATAAGAGATAGATTATTATAAATTGACAACAAATACAAATACAAATAAGTTTTGTTGGAAACACTAAAAAAAAAAAAAAAACTATTATAGTTAATGTATATTAAGGCTGCTGTTTCCCTACAAATATTTACCACTTTATAACACCACAGTATATTATATATTTCTCATACAATATATTGTACTCAAAATTGCAATTTTGCTAACATAGAAATAGACATTTTCTTTTTTTTTTAAATGAAAGTAAATGTCTTGATAAATAGGCTAATTTTTTCCACGATTTTTTGGAGCCATATGACCGAGAAAACAGACAATGAAAACCATTAAAATTCAAATTGATTAAAACGATCCGGAAACACACGTAGTTACACGAAGGTTGGTATGACGTAATTTAAAGTTGATAATAATGATATATTAATACAACTGTTGACACTGTTTTATTGTCATTGCTTGTCGGATTGACATCACAGATCACGTGTGCGGTGGAGCAAAAAAAAAAATCGTTTAAAAATATTTCAAATAATTGTGACTTTTTTACAATTTTTTTCAAAGTGTTTTTATTGATAAAAATGCGTAATTTCCGAGTTGCAGGCTCTACTCGACCTATATTTTCATAAAAAATTAAGAAAAAAGCATTTCTGTTTCTCATGAAAAAGATCTATTCTACAATTTTTTTGAAAATTTATTTGTAAATTTGGTAAATATAAATTATCGTTAATTTTGTGTGAGAATCATATCATTTATGGTTCCGAACCATTTAAGTTAATATCTTCTAAAAATTTGTCAATAACTGCGAGTTTCTCAATCATTTTTAAATAAATAAATCTATTAACATATCAACTTTTTGTTTTCTAAATTATTCAACTCACGATGGATAAAAAAAAAAAGTAAAAATTATTTTTTTTAATGAAAATTTCACAAATAACATTTGTGCTTTAACATGCTTTTATATTCTTTTTTTTTAAAGTTTATAAATATTACAATTCATCAGCAAACTAGTTTTTAATCAAATATAAAAAAAGTTTTTTATTTACAAAAAAAATATTTTTCTCGCTTCTGAAAAATTTTAATTAGCGGACTATTTTTAATTAGTAAGGTCCTTTTGGAAATGATAACTTATTTAACATACACATTTATAGGATTTATAATTCTATCGAAAATGTGTTGCTTGACATTTTATTTTCTTTTATTATGTGTTTTTTTATGACTATTTAAATTTTGCCAAGATCTAAAAGTCTTTTCACAAATGTCGCAGGCATAAGGTCTCTCTCCTAAAATAAACTTAATATCAATTTGTTGTAATTTAATATTATAAATATTTTGAATCTTACCAGTATGAATTCGATTGTGCCTAGTAAGATTCTCTTTTCTCGCAAAACCAGCTTCACAAAGTTTACATACATGTGGTTTGTAACCTGTATGAGTTCGCATATGAAGATTTAAATGTTTTTTTATTTTAAAAGTCCTATCACATTCCGAACATGCAAAAGGACGTTCTCCGGTGTGGTTTCTTGTATGTATTTGTAGATCAGTAATACCACGAAAACCCTTTCCGCAAAGAGAACATAAAAATGGTTTTTCATCAGTATGCACAAGCATATGGCGTCGAAGTTCTTGCGGAAACATAAAAGGTTTGGAACAAATTGAACATACGCAACTTTTGACTTTATTATGATATTTCATATGACGTGTTAATCCACTAGAATCTGGAAATGGTTTTCCACATGTCTGACATATGTACGGTCGCTCACCTAAAATACAATAATATAAATAAATGTTCATTATCAGAATCTTAGTATTTATTAATGATAAATTACCTGTATGAGTTCGTAAATGACGAATTCGATCGCTCGACCCAGCAAAACTTTTGTCGCAAAAATCGCATTTATACGGTTTGTGAACCATGTGTGTATTTAAATGTGCTTTTAAAATGTGTAACTTAGCAAAAGACTTTGAGCATTTGGGGCAAATCAAAGCATCAAACTTTTTATGTTGTAACTTATGAATTTCTAGATCTTCATTTAATTCAAACGATTTTCCACATTGAGGGCATTGTGATTCAATGTTTGCTGTATCATCTACTTTCACTTCTAATTGTTTATCATCTCTAGCCTCTTCTATTTTAATTTTTTTAAGTTCAAATTTTCTATTTTGTTCAATGTTTATTATTTCGACATACTTTTTTGTTTCTAACTTATTTTTATGTTTCAATTTTCTATTTAACCTATTAGTTTTTCTAAACGGTTTTTTCTTCCTTAAATCTAAATATTCAGCGCTATTTTGGCTAACACTTTCACAATTCTCAAAATCTGAGTGCTTGGGCTCTTCTTTAATAAATATTTCGCTTAAAGGTTGGTCATTAAAATCATGATCATCATCAATTTTATTTAGGGTGTTATACTTTGATTCTAAATTGACATTTCGCAATTTAGAAATGTCTAAATTGTTTTTATTTTCGTTAATAATTGTTTCGTACCTTTCAGATGAGCCACTTGCAATATTTAACTTGGTATTTTCATCACCAAATACATTGTTAATGTTAAATGTATTATTTTCGTCAAATGTATTCAAATTATCCTCATTTATATCATCATGAATTTTCTTTGAGGTATTATATTTTGCTTTTAAATTAACATTTTGAATTTTAGAAATAATCAAAATATTTTCATTTTCATTAACGGCATTTTCAGAAAACTCACCCACAATACCTAACTTAGTATTCACAATAGTAATCAAATCAAAGGTTTTGAATATTTTTTTTTCTTCACATGTATTCGGAATGTCCTCATTTTCATTATTAGAACTTTCAGATTTGATTTCATTTACTATTATATTTTTTACTGCATTATGTGATGAAGAATTAGCTTCATTTTCTTTATTAAATATACTATTCTCTTGAAATTGCCTTAATTGTAACAAAATTTTTTCTGACACTTCACATTGTCTCCAAAATTCAATCGCATTATTTAATTTATTCATACATTCGAAGCAAATTAACTTTGGTAATTCGTCCTCCAAGTCAATCTAAAAACGAATAAAATTTGTTGTTAATAACAAATCCTTTTTGTTGGTATTTAGTTTTTAATTTTACTTACTTGTATTGAAGTACACTTTTGTAATAAAGGTATAAAACTAACAATTTCTCTTAAATCATTTTTGTCCATTAAACAAGTTCTACAAATTTCTTGTAAATTTAATTGCAAACTTGATAATCTTAAATTTTCATTCATATCGTGAGAAATTGTACAAGAGCTGAAGTGGGTTTTTATTACGAAAAAAACGCTGAAATAAAATTCTAATTCATAATGTCAAACTGACAGTTATTGACATTCGCCATTGGCGTCACTCATTGACTTTATAGTTTTATATAGACTAAGCATCGTCTATCTTTCCGTACAGTGCAAACATCTGAGGTAATTGCATAGGTCAGCTAGGGACATAGGGATATACATTTATCAAAAAAATTTATATTGAATATAGGGACATTTATCATGAACACATACATTGAAAGTCAAATTTTCATATCACAAAATGTTCTACAGAAAACATCGTGATTTCACTGAAATTTTTCGCTATTTGACTTTAAAAAAATTTATCACGAATCACTTTACATTTTTTCTTACGAATCTACAATGATTAGACCTAAGCAATTACCTCAGATGTTGACACGCTTATAATTGTTTGACACTCAGTCTATATAGCTCTAACGTCAATGGAATTACTTTAGATTTGGCATGGTATTCGTTGTGTGCGTAGTCATGGTAGAGACAATAAAATCGATGTCAGCGCTTCCAGTGAAAAATTTTGGCGATAAAGGATGCTGTTATGACTAATTTGCAGTTCTTTACATATATGTTAATCTTAGAAAATGTCAAATTAAACTTATTTAAAAACACTAATTAATTAAGCTAAATGCATTAAAAATTGTGAAGATAAGAAATCAAATTGCACAAATATTATTTTTCAAATGTAAATTATCATAATTATTTATTTAAATTTATCGTTACCATGGAAACGCCTCCTATAAAACTCACGCACGGTGCGAATATAGTATGTACAGGGGAGAAATGCAGAGTTGGATTACGAAATTTTGTGCCCATAGACAGTTTTAAAAATTGGCGCCTTCCGCTATATTTGTACTTACTAGCATTGAAGTATATTCTTTTAATAAATAGTATGAAAAATTTTCGATAAATTCTCTATCAAACAAATTCTACCAAATTTTGTGGAAATTCAATTGAAAATTCGGTAAAAGTAAATCAATCGTTCATTTTAAATGAAATATGAATTTACTTTTAAAATTTAAGTGTTATATTATTATCTTAGATTTCATATTGTAATTAAATTTGAAATATTAGTACAGTTTGCAGTAAGATGGATGAAGCGAGGCATGTATTCTAACAAGTCCATTCTTTCAACTTCTGTTATCTACTTTTGATGAGTAGAACAATTATCTAAAACTCAATATCATATTTGCGACAAGTTAGCAATTTAGTAATTTTCCACTAAAGTAAAAACCCAAAGTCCCATATATGGGATAAAATATTATACCGTTGAGCCCAATTAATAAATGGATTATTTTTTCTTGTTGTTAAATATTATAACTACCCGATAATTGAAAGCTTAAAAAAAAAGATAACTTAATAGTTTTTCAATATTTCCCGTTTATGAGACATAAAATATAATTGTTTGTACTTTTACGTCATCTAAAATAGAAAATGAGTGTCCCATATTTGGGACAAAAGTTATCAATAGATGTAAAAATGAACTAAGTGACTATGGTTATCATGAGGTTAATTCAATTTCTGACAACGATAAGGCAGATTTCAGAGAATATCTTTAAATTAGATAATCAGTCTTCATAAAAATACAAATAAATTTTGTTTAAAATTTTGTAAAAAAAAAAAGATAATATTCTATGTACATTAATAAATATATCAACAAGATGCTCTACGATCTAGGTAGTTCAGATTATTTCATTTTCCTTTACTATGTGTTCTTCTATGTTTTGATAAACTTTGATTTGATGTAAGAATTTTCCTACAAATATTACAGCAAAACAATTCCTCTTCAACACCTTCTACATCTCTTGTATGTTTACGTTCATGTGTTTTTAAGCTTAATGCTGATTTAAAACTATCTCCACATTCAGTGCATAAATAAGGTTTTTCACCAGTATGCACACGCATATGAACTCGAAGTGCATTTGGAAACAAGAAGGATTTAGGACAAACTGTACATGCGAAATCCTTTACATCGCTATGGTATTTCATATGTTTTGATAATCGACTACTATCTGTATATGCTTTACCACACGTTGTGCATATGTACGGTTTTTCACCTAGAATGTTATATATGTTTATAAACTATATTTTGGGTACTTGTTTGAACGATTTGATATTTACCCGTATGAAGTCGTAAATGACGATTTCGATCACCAGGTGCAGCAAAACTTTTATCACAAAATTTGCATTTAAAAGGTTTTGTAATCATATGTGTGTTTAAATGTCTTCTTAAATTGTGTCTATTTGCAAAAGATTTGGAACATTTAGGGCAAATAAAATTATCAAACTTTTGATGTTTCAGCATATGAATTTCAAGATCTCCTTCTAATTCAAAAGATTTTTCACAGTCAAGACATACCAGGCCATCGGTTATTGTATTATAATTTGTTTCTTCTTTCAATTTTCGATTTATTTTAATTTTCAATTTTCTATTGGATCCTTTAAATTTATTATTCCATTTATTTGTTTTTGAATCTACAGATTGGTCACTACATAATTGATCAGGAATTTCGTAATCGTTATCTTCCTGTACTGAATCATTGTGCTCATTGAATAATCGTTCATTGATAAGTTGATCATCAAAATCACAAAGTAAATTTTTCTTAGCTGTCTTATGATTTCCTTCTAAGCTACTATTTTTTATTTTAGTATCATCTAAGGAATTTTTATTTTCATTAAATTTAGTATTTTCAAAACTTAACACATTGTTTATTTTAAATGTATTATTTTCATCACATGTATACAAATTATCTTTGTGTAAATCATTAGAACCCTCGGATTTAATATAAACTTCATTTCTTTCTAACTTTTCATGCTTAATAGATGTTTCCTTAAATTCTCTTAGTTGTAACAAAGTTTTTTCAGACAATTCACATTGTTTTCTAAATAAAAAGGCGATATTTAGTTTTTTGGTACATTCGAGACAAATTAATTTTGGTAAATCATCTGCCATATCGACCTAAGAAATGTACGTATCTTTTTGTAAACATCAACCTTCATTTTTGTAGGTATTTATTGTACTTACATGAATTGAAGTACATTCTTTTAATAAATCTACAATACGACAAATTCTTTGCAAACCCTCATTTTCTGTTAAACAAGTTCTACAAATTTTTTGAAAACTTATTTGTAAATTCGGTGAACATAAATTCTCGTTCATTTCGTGTGGAAAGTGATAATAAATATGCTACTACACTAACACTACTATATTTCTTAAGTTAGCAAATCAAATACTTCTAAGGTTCCGTTCCGTGGCCTACATCTATCATTTACCGACGAACCCCGATACGTTTCAGTACATGTGTTGGCTAAAGACAATATAAAGACAGTGTTGGCAATTTAGAAGGAATGCTTTTGTTTTTTCAGTGCATTTATTTCACGATTTTACTGTTTTTGTTTTGTATCGGAGAAGTCGAATACGTAGCAATTATTCGTGTTATAAGATGGTTAGAGTGGCTGTCCTGGGGTGGGACACTTAGACTATGGGGTCCGTTGTGATACCGTTAATGGGTTGGTCAATCCCCGGCCATTACTCCATGAACCATTTGGAGCTGTTTAAGAACAGTAGGATGGCTTTGACGTCGACTGATTTACTTTTGTTTCGGACTAAATGATTTATAACAAATGTGATAAAATGAATAACAAATATTTTCTATCTTAGTCCAACTTATTGCTGTCAGTCCGAAAAATAAATAGCTGGGGCGAATAGGGGAAATAGCAATCTATGTACTATGATAGGGAATATTCATGTATTTTTTTTATATTTTTAATTCATAGTTTACACTGTTATAACAACGTAAAAAATATAAATACTGTTTAAAAATGCCGTATATAAGTGTAAAAAAATATTTAAAATACATTATAATTTTGAGATATTTAAACGCAGTTTTTTGGCGCTCTCTGTTGATGACGTATAAGTACGTGATCTGTCAACTTTTGACAGTTCAGTGTATAATTTACACTTTACAAAAATGAATTTACAACATAGAATTTACACTCGTTATTTTTAAGTTTTCTAATAAAAAGCCGTAGAATAGTATAATTTAATGAAATACCATATAAAATGTAAGTAATTAATATCATACAGTATGTCAACAAATTTGACAAGCCCGTACTTTGATGTCACATCCGTATAAAAATTTGAATTTTCGTTTTAGAAATTTTGAAATGCTCTCACTGAATTTGTACTTATATTAAATATTTTAAAGATATTAATTACTAAAATAATGATTTAGTTAAAATGTCCAGTCAATAAAATTACGGAAGAAAAATATTTGAACCAAATGTAAATTTCATGAATATTCCCTATTTCTATCTTTGATAACAACTTCTTACTTGTGAACCTACTGCATATTGCAAATTAAAAGAAGAGTTTCTCCAATCATTTTTAGATATAATAATCTATTCAGATATCAACTTTTTCCAAATCGCGTTGAATTAATAGAAATGATAAGACTGATAAAAATTAATTTTTTTAATGAAAATTTCACAAATAACATTTTTTGTTTTGCTTTTATATTCTTTTTTCTAAGTTCATAAATATTACAATTCAATATCAAATTTATAGTATTTAATCAAATATAAAAAAAGGTTTCTTTTACAATAAATACATATTTCTTGGTTTTGAAAAATTTTAATTAGCGGACTCCTGAGGAACCTTTTTGAAAAATGTATTGCTTAACATTTTATTTTCTTTTATTATGTGTTTGTTTATGACTTTTTAAATTTTGCCAAGATTCAAAAGCCATATCACAAATATTGCAACTAAAGATTTCTCTGCTAAAATAAACTAAATATCAATTTGTTGTAATTTAGTATTGTAAATGTTTTGAATCTTACCAATATGCGTTCGATTGTGTATAGTATGAACCTCTTTCCTCGCAAAACCAACTGCACAAATTTTACATACATGTGTTACCTGTATGAGTTCGCATATGAAGATTTAAATGTTTTTTTATTTTAAAAGTCCTATCACATTCCGAACATGCAAAAGGACGTTCTCCAGTATGGTTTCTTGTATGTATTTTTAGATCAGTACTATCACGAAAACCCTTTCCGCAAAGAGAACATAAAAACGGTTTTTCACCAGTATGCATTCGCATATGGCGTCGCAGTTCATATGGAAACACAAAACCTTTGGAACAAACTGAACATATGTAACTTTTGATACTATTGTGAAATTTCATATGTTGTGATAATCCACTAGAATCTGGAAATGGTTTTCCACATGTTTGACATATGTACGGTCGCTCACCTAAAATATAATAATACAAATAAATGTTCATTATCAGCATCTTAGTATTTATTAATGATATAAATTACCTGTATGAGTTCGTAAATGACGAATTCGATCACCTGATCCAGCAAAACCTTTCTCACAAAAATCGCATTTATACGGTTTGTTAACCATATGCATGATTAAATGTCTTTTTAAATTTCGTTCGTTTCCAAAAGACTTTGGGCACTTGGGGCAAATCAAATCATCAAACTTTTTATGTTGTAACTTATGAATTTCTAGATCTTCATTTAATTCAAACGATTTTCCACATTGAGGGCATTGTGTTTCAATGTTTGCTGTATCATCTACTTTCACTTCTAATTGTTTATCATCTATAGCCTCTTCTATTTTAATTTTTTTAAGTTCAAATTTTCCATTTTGTTCATTGTTTATTGTATCGACATACTTTTTTGTTTCTAGTTTATTTTTATGTTTCAATTTTCTATTTGACCTATTAGTTTTTCTAAATGGTTTTTTCTTCCTTAAATCTAAATATTCAGCGCTATTTTGGCTGACACTTTCACAATTCTCAAAATCTGAGTGCTTGGGCTCTTCTTTAATAAATATTTCGCTTAAAGATTGGTCATTAAAATCATTATCATCATCAATTTTGTTTTGGGTGTTATACTTTGATTTTAAATCGACATTTCGCAATTTAGAAATGTCTAAATTGTTTTTATTTTCGTTAATAATAGTTTCGTACCTTTCAGATGAGCCACTTGCAATATTTAACTTGGTATTTACAATATTAAATACATTGTTGATTTTAAATGTATTATTTTCATCGTATGTATACAAATTATTCTCACTTATGAATAACTTTTTTTCTTCACATGTATTCGGAATGTCCTCATTTTCATGATGAGAACTTTCAGTTTTGATTTGATTTACTTTTATAGTATTTACTTCATTATGTGGTGATGAATAAGCTTCCTTTTCTTTATAAAATATACTATTCTCTTGAAATTGCCTTAATTGTAACAAAATTTTTTCGGACACTTCACATTGTCTCCAAAATTCAATCGCCTTATTTAATTTAGTCATACATTCAAAGCAAATTAACTTTGGTAATTCGTCCTCCAAGTCAATCTAAAAAAGATTAAAATTTGATGTTAATAACAAATCCTTTTTGTTGGTATTTAGTTATTAATATTACTTACTTGTATTGAAGTACACTTTTGTAATAAAGGTATAAAACAAACAATTTCTCTTAAATCATTTTTGTCCATTAAACAAGTTCTACAAATTTCCTGTAAATTTATTTGCAAATTTGATGCTCGCAAATTATCATTCATTTCGTGAGTCTAAATTCATATAACGCGGTATGAAATATTTTTTTGACAATAGTTCGAGTTAGGTTTTTATTGACGTTGAAATTCGAGAATATTGTTAAGATCTCAGCGCCGCGGTGGCAAAAAAAATGAATTTCACTCTTTTTCGTACACTAATTGAATTCAAAATTTTGTACTTTGCTCTTATAACATTTGTTGGTAACTCAATCTTGTTATACCATGTATATGAAATATACATAGTATATTATTTTTAGTCCCAAGTTTGTAACGCTTAAAAATATTGATGCTACGAACAAAATTTTGGTATAGGTGTTTCATAGAATCACCTAATTAGCCCATTTCCGTATGTCTGTCTGTTTGTCGTCTGTCCGTCTGTCATCACGATTACTCAAAAGCGAAAAGAGATATCAAGCTGAAATTTTGATAGTGTGCTTAAGACGTAAAAAGTGAGGTCGAGTTCGTAAATGAGCAACATAGGTCAATTGAGTCTTGGGTTCGTAGGACCCATCTTGTAAACCGTTAGAGATAGAACAAATGTTCCTTATAAAAAAATAAACAACTTTTGTTTGAAACATTTTCTTGTAGACATCACTGTTCACCCACGAGGGCGCTAATTAAGTGAAAATTTTGTAGTATGTATTAATATTGGAATATCAGTTATACGTGTGTGTAGCTATTTAAGAGTGGAAATCTTTCTTTATTTACGTGACGTCAAAAAACAAACGATTGCGTCATCAAAACTGTCTATACATGGTATTTCAACAATTAACTCAGTCAATTGTTTGTTTTAACTTGTTTAATTACTAGTTGGCTAGATTGGGTTTATCGACTATAAAAGAGTTGGTTGGGTTCTGAAGATTTTAGCCCGTTCAAAAGTAGGACCCTATTACAGAAAACGGAGATATTATCGTAAACTATAAGTTCAAATTTTTACATCCATGCATATTTTTATAAATAAAAAATATGCGCGCGGCATCCTCCGCAGTAGTAATTAGCGTCACTTTGAAATCAGTTATCATTTTGACTTTTATTTTTGATCCAAAAAAATACAAACATAGCTAAAAACATAAAAACATAGCTAAAAAAAATCAAAATCGTTTCATTCGTTTAGGAGTTACGATGTCAAAGGCAGAGACACCCACACAAAGCGGTCAAACTTCTAACACTCCTTTTTCTGGTTCGGAGGTTGAAATACAAAAATCGAATTTATTTAAGGATTAAGTGAGCAGTTTTTGCGATATTGATAATAGTACCCTTTGTAAAGAGGTTTTTATTTCGCAGCAATTTTGGAGATTTCTACTTTATTGAAGTAAAAATTAATAAAAAGTATTCAAATTCAATTAATTATTCAATAACTTTTATTGAGTAAAATTTTAACAATTCCGTATTATTTTGTTATGTGATCGATTGTGTTGATACAAATCTTTGCTTGATTTAAAAGTCTTGTCACAAATTTTACAAGGATATGGTCTCTCTCCTGAAATAAAATTAAAATTAATTCTTTGTAATAGTCTGAGAGTCAGCAGCCGACTGACTTATATTATTTCTTTAAATTACATATTAAGTTGGATGTTCTTTAATACTTACTGTAATTTCATTTAAATGGAGATTTACTAATTGAAATGGAGATTTGATATTCTGACTGATGCTAACTGTGGAAACTTAATGAGCAATGAGTTAAGTTGTCACAGATAGCCGTATACAAATAGAGGACTAAAAATCATGATCCACATAAACTTTTCAAAACAAACTAACAATAATTGTGAAATTAATAGATCGGATATCCGTCAGTATATGCTGTCATTGAGAAATACACCTTTAAAAACTATTGTGTGACGAAATTATGCTTAGTCTATCGACTTTTCTTCTACGCAAATTTAAGTATTATATCAAAAATAGTTTCAGATCAAAACTTGAAATTTATTTTCGAAGTTTTGGGATGATTTAAGTTCAAAAAGAAAATTTTTGGGTGTCCTGAAGAAAAATTTCGGGCGTACTTACAAAAATTATCATAGAGAAACAAGGCGCTAGGCTAAGCGTATCTAAAATTTAAAAGAATTTCTAGAGGATTATTTATCAAAGTAGTTTTTACTTTTTAAATGTCAATTACTTTCCAAATTTTAATAAAATGATTTAACTGCTGAAATATCGCATGTTAGCCGAATTCTAGCTAGTTATAAAGAGTATCCTAAAATTAATGCAAGATTTAAATTTTATCCTTTTGTACAATAAAGTGTTGTCAATAAAAAAACAAATAAAGCGCGTAAGCTGACAGTTTAGGGTTTTTAAAACTGTAAGGCTCATTCAAAATCATGAAATTTAACCTCCATGTTGGATTTTTTACTTTGGAATTTTTCACAATCTCTCGATTAATCAAGTCTTCGAGAGAAAATTGAAGGCTGTATCAACGAAATTCAGCAAAATGGTGATGGAAAATTACGAAAACAAAGTTCGTATGAGCCAGCAAAGCCTACTTACTTTATGAATTACAATGCATACTTTATGAATTAATACAATATGTAGGTTTTTCAATCAGAAAACTTCGACAAGCTGCCCAGAGATTGTGAGATTTACAACATGAAAGGTTACATATCAGCAACTTCCCAGATAGGGGGGCACATATCAGCAACTTCCCAGATAGTCAGGCCGCAACTTCGGGCACTTGAGATATCAAGATTTCAACCGAGGATAGTCTATGAATGCTTTGAGAAACTGAACCTCCTGGATCTAGGTAACACTGTCAAATTGATCTGAGTACCGGGTTATTCTGTCGTTAAAAGAAATTCAGCAGCGGACTCGTTGACACGAGAGGGGGTCGTCTCAAGCACTCATTTCACTTGTGCACGACATTCTCATAGCAAGATGGCTACAGGAAGCTCATCTTGAATACTGGAACATTAGGCAGACGCTAGAGCACAGTTGAGGAAAATGATGGGACTCTTATGTATTAGTACTATAACAATTATGAATTAACAAAAATTTTTTTAACATATTTTAACTAAAAATCTGTGTTTTAAAAATATTTCTTGCGTTACTTTTGGGACACTCTCTATGTATAATATATGAAACTTACCAGTATGTGAACGAGTGTGTATAACCAGATAATCTGATCTTGCAAAACCCATTTCACATATTTTACAAACATATGGTTTTTCACCAGTATGGGAACGCATATGAACTTTCAAATGTTTATTTAAAAGAAAAGTCTTCTCACATTCTGTACATGGGAATGGACGTTCTCCTGTATGTTTTAGTTTATGTAGTTTTAATCCATTAGGATGACTAAAACTTTTTCCACATTCAGTACATAAATAAGGTTTTTCACCGGTATGAACACGCATATGAATTCGAAGTTCAGATGGTTTAAAAAAGGATTTTGAACAAATCGTACATACGAATTTTTTTTCACCTATATGGTGTTTCATATGTCTCCACAATCCACTAGAATCTGGAAATTGTTTTCCGCACGATGAGCATATGTATGATTTTTCACCTGGAAAACAATAAAAATCAAAGGCGTATTTCATTTACAGAATAATAAAACAAATATTCAAATAAACATATTTATGCTTGCTTTAGATATACAGTTGTTAGTTTCCCTAAATATTTGAATAAGGGTTCGAAGTTATAAAATTTTGTTTGGCCTTAGGATTAAACTGTATTATTTATAAAGGTTTCATATTCCAAATAATAGGGATGCTAACAAAATTTTTTTTAATTCCCACTGGACGGCAGAAAAGTGAAGTTGGTTTTTGAAAATTTTTGGTAGTATGTAACATATGACGTTTAAAATTTCTAATTAAACAAAGAGGAAGGAAGATATAGTTTAGTGAGGTCATTGCACGGTATCATCATAGAGATTATATATAGAACTTTATTTTGCTAAAAGGAGATGGGCAACAATCTTCGAATCTTTACAACTTCTTTGTTTTTTAATCAATTTTAATTTTACTTTCAAACTTTGCTATGCTATCAAATTTAATTTTACATTTTTGTGGGTAACATAGCAAAGACATCAGGCATTTACCGTATTGATCGGTATGAAAAAAAAAAAACGATACATACATAGAGTATTTTTGTAACTTAGTGTTTATATATTAGTTACGATTTTCTAAAAAGCATAAGTAAATATATATTGTTTATGTATCGTTGTGAGGAGGCCCGGATTTAGAAATTTGTCGCCCCTATAGGCAGTTGATTATTGGATTGCAAAGTCATTGATAATGTTAACACAATTTAAAGACATGAGCAAATATAACTCTATAGTTAACAAAGCGAGTGTATTTAATCGTTCTGGAACCAGTGGAAAATGGCAGAACAAAACATCAATTCCCACGAATTAAATAAGTTTTCAAAGCTTCCGCCCTACTACTGATAAATATAATTTACTTTCTATATCATACAATTTATACGACAATACAGAGAGAATGGAGAAGAGCATTAAATTTCCTTTCAAGCAAACAAACAAATTCAAAATCGGTTCATCCGTTAAATAGCTACGTATCCACAGGCAAACACACAGACAGACACATGCACACACGAAGTAGTCAAACTTATAACAATCCTCTTTTGTGTCGTGGGTTAAAAAAGTGTTCGCGAGAAAGGGGATATCTCTTTCGGTTACTTAATAAATAAAGCCAAAATTTGAACTAAAACACCTACGAAAATACTTAAGTGTTACTTTTAAAAATTTCTAGTTATGAGAATGTAAGTTTGAAGAATACAAGAAATTAGTTTCCATTCCCATCTTTTTGAACACATGAAGATGGTCAAGGGCTTTTGAGACACTCTGTATATTACCTGTATGAATTCGTAAATGACGATTTCGATCACCGGCTCCAGCAAAGGTCTTATCACAAAATTTACATTTATAGGGCTTGTTAACCATATGTATATTTAAATGTTTTTTTAAATTACGTTCTTTTTCAAAAGTCCTTTTGCACTTAGGGCAAACTAAATGATCAAACTTTTGATGTTTTAACACATGGATTTCTAAATCTATTTGTAATTCAAAAGACTCTTCACATTGATTACATACAAATTCATTCCGAATATCATTATTTATTTTCGTTTGTATTTTTTTAATGACTTTTGTTTTAATTATTTTATTTCGTCGACTAGATTTTTTATTAGGTTTATTTTTTCTTAAATTTATAGATTCCTCACTACTTTGATTAGAATTGTTATAATCGATATCGTCATGATCTGAATCCCTGTTTTCATTAATTAATCTTGCGCTTAAAGGTTGTTCATCAAAATCACTCAAATTACTTTTATTATCAATAATGGTAGTTTCAGAAAAATCAACCCCCGCATTACTTATCTTAGTATTTACAATATTGAATACATCATCAATTTTTAATATCTTATTTTCATCACATGCATTCAAATTGCCCCCGTTTAAATTATAAGAATTCTCTAATTTAATGTAGATTTCATTAATTTCTAAGTTTTCAGTTTTATGTAATTGCGAATTTGACCCGTTGTTTTCGAGTTTAATAGGTGTTTCCTTAAAGTCTCTTAATTGATACAAAATTTTTTCAGACAATTGGCATTGTTTTCTAAACTGAAAAGCATTATTTAATTTATTATTACATTCAATGCAAATTAATTTTGGCAAATTATCTTCCATGTCGACCTAAAAATTATTGTGGATAAATTTTAAAGTAATATAAAATTTATTTTTGTTTATAGTGCAATCTTCTTACTTGTACTGAAGTACATTCTTTTAATAAATCAATAATTCGAAAAATTGCTTGTAATTCATCTTTTTCTGTCAAACAAGTTCTACAAACTTTCTGAAAATTCATTGGAAAATTAGATAAACGTAAATTCTCGTTCATTTCGTATAGAATTTTAATATATTGTTAAAATTTATAAGTTATTATTATCACTTGTCAAACATTTTTTAGAATTCCGTACCATTAATAAAGAATTTAAATTATTACACATCCCTGGTGGAAAAAAAATTTGAGAAAAGAATTAGTCTTAGGAGCTCTGAATTTCTCAACGTTTTTGAGATTAAAATCAGAATTAACTTTTAATATAATTTTTATAATTTGAGCATAGTATGCCAAATGTTTTCCTTCTAACATAGGCTTTCAGAAATACAAAAAAAGCATTAACAATTTCTTATTTTAGTGACAATGTTTCTCGATAACGAGGAAAAATGCTCATTCTCAGTTGATGTGAGCTAAATAGTCACTACAGCTTTTCAAATTTTGGATATTATCTACGTGTTGTATGCTTGTTTTTTTTTGTCTACCTAACCCATATGATTCCTCGAGTGTTCGAGGCACAGATTATAGTTTTTAAATTAAAACAGATCTACGACTCGCTGTAAAATTTTTACTATTTTGGTTCTGTGAAGGTGCCTCTCTCCAGATGGTTCTACACATTATATTCGTGTAGGGCCATCTATTAGTTTTGATAATAATTTGTCCATTTCAATGGTTGTTGGACAATATTTTATATATTTTTAAATAAATAAACAATACGTCTTTCAAAATTCGTTTGCATTTCATTAAAATTCGTTAAGTTTCTTTGAGTGTATTCTCAATTGATTGTCTTTATTAACATTTTGTGGATTATTTGTATATAATGACATTATTTAAGTATTTTGGCCGTTTTCATTGTGCCCCAGTTCATTAACTAATTAGTGTAATTTAGTCGTTTTAGGTGTGTTTATATTATTTTCCGATTTTTTTTTATGGTATGTACTGAGTTTATTTTATCGCTTAGATCTTGTTAATCGTGTTGATTACATTTAGGTATTGCATTTAACTTACATCAAACTAATAATTAATTGTTATTAATAATGTTAATATTAAAATAAATGCTATTTTGTTTCAAATATTGCAATAAATTATTATTTTATTAATATTTGTTATTTTATTTAAAAAACTTCACTTTATTTAATTAGAAGACAAATAAATACAAAAAAATTGATAAACTGAATAGAAATATTTCGAATAGTACCTAATTTCCGCCATTTAAAAAAAAAAAAGTAGTTGATTGCAAGTGTCTTTCTCCAGAGGGATTTTTGGACAACATTTTATGTACAGTAGAGTTGCCTATCTATTTATGTAATAAATTATAATCTGTGGTTCGAGGCGTTAAGTTTGTTTCTCCCGTCTCGGCTAAAGATAAATTTCTCGAAATTCTCGAGCAGAAACCCTATGCCTTACTGTAAAAAAAGGCACTCAAAAAAATTATTTACACATATACATATTTATTTTTATCTGTACATTCATATAAATGTTTCTATACATTTCGCAAAATAACTTATGATTTATAATGGTTTTTCTCCACTATGTACCCGTTCATGTCTAACTAAAATGCGTTTATCACTGAATGTTTTATTACAAATATCACATGAAAATGGTTTTTTTCCGCTATGAAGTCGTTTATGTTTAACTAAAGATTTTCGCTCAGTAAACGTTATATTACAAATGTCACATGAAAATGATTTTTTTCCACTATGAACTCGTTTATGTGAAACTAAATTACGTTTATCAGCAAATGTTTTAATACAAATATCACATGAAAATGGTTTTTCTCCACTATGAACTCGTTCATGTTGAACTAAGTGATGACGACGACCAAATGTTTTATTACAAATATCACATGAAAACGGTTTTTCTCCACTATGAACCCGTTGATGTTTTACTAAAGCACTTTGCTGAGTGAACGTTTTATTACAAATGTCACATGAAAATGGTTTTTCTCCACTATGAACTCGTTTATGTGAAACTAAATAATAATGACGACTAAATGTTTTATTACAAACATCACATGAAAACGGTTTTTCTCCACTATGAAGTCGTCCATGTTTAACTAAAGAACTTCGTAAAGTAAACGTTTTATTACAAATGTCACATGAAAATGGTTTTTCTCCACTATGAACTCGTTTATGTGAAACTAAATTATGTTTATCACTTAATGTTTTATTACAAATATCACATGAAAACTGTTTTTCTCCACTATGAAGTCGTCCATGTTTAACTAAAGAACTTCGTAAAGTAAACGTTTTATTACAAATGTCACATGAAAATGGTTTTTCTCCACTATGAACTCGTTTATGTGAAACTAAATAATAATGACGACTAAATGTTTTATTACAAACATCACATGAAAACGGTTTTTCTCCACTATGAAGTCGTCCATGTTTAACTAAAGAACTTCGTAAAGTAAACGTTTTATTACAAATGTCACATGAAAATGGTTTTTCTCCACTATGAACTAGTTTATGTTGAACTAAATGATGACGACGACCAAATGTTTTATTACAAATATCACATGAAAACGGTTTTCTTTCGTTATGATCTTGTTGTGGTTCTATATCACTTACATACAATATTTCATTTTTAATAACAATTTCTGTATGTAATTCTTTTTCAAGCTTAATATTTTCATAATTAACTGTGCACAATTGTTTCACATTTTCATGAACAAATTCATGTTTTACACTTAGAACACTATCAATATCGTTGCTGCCTTCTTCTGGTATTTCATTTTTAATTCGTCCAATTTCCATTACAACATTGTCATCAAATGTTTCATTTTTAATAATTACTTCTGTATGTAATTTTTTTTCAAGTTTAATATTTTCTTTATTGATAAACAAATGACTATTTGTATCACCAAATGAATTATTTGCCATTCTGTTTTAAAATTTAATATTTTCTTTTTTACTTATTTCTCAAAGCATAAATTCTACTTATAAAAATGGAATACAGGTTATGTTAACCACAGACCACACTTAAGTTAAATCATTAGAGGTACAATAACATCGTGAATAACATAGAGACGTAAAAACATTGGAAACGTAATAATTGAATTATTGACTGCTAAAAAAGATATCGAACAAGTGAAAACAACTATATAAAATATTGTTTCCCCTACAACCATTGAAATGGATAAATTATTATCAAAACTAATAGATGGCCCTATACGAATATAACGTGTAGAGCTACCTGGAGAAAGGCACCTTCAGAGAACGATATACAATAGTAAAAATTTTACAGGAAGTTGTAGATATGTTTTAAATTAAAAACTATAATCTGTGTTATTGACTGCTAAAAAGGAGATCGAACAAGTAAAAACAAACAATTGACTGAGTTAACTGTTGAAATACCATAGACAGTGTTGATTACACTGTCACATTACACATGCATACATGTCGCACTGACATAACTGATATTCCCATGTAATAGATACTATCCAATTTTCGATGATTTTTCGCAAAGATACAGCTGTTTGAAATTTTGGGAAACTTTGTGTGAACAAAATTTTCCTTCGATACTTTGGTTCTGTCTATTAAGGGATTTTAAGGAAAAATATTTCAAAGAACATTTTACATTTCATGTATTTCACTTTTCTGGTATTCGAAAAAATTTTGAGTTGGCAAGCTAAATTTTAATTAAAAAATTTAATGATTCAGTAAAAAAAAATGTTGTCAGTAATAAGTGGCATGCTCGATACCCGAATCTTCAATGCCTAATTTTTGGTACTAAAAATGTGGAAAATCCCATATATGTAATATACTCCTATATGGGCAGTTGGTACGGGAAAGAATGTCCAAACATTACGGTGCCGACAATATTTGTTTTCTCTCTCGTTCGAGACATTTTATCTATACTGCGCATGCTAAAAATGCGCAGAGCATGCGCAGAGCTGACAAATGCGATCGGAAGAGTGAGAGAACGATACACTATCTGTTTCACTTAGTCCGAACGCCTTCCACTTATAGGAACTGACCATATATGTTTACGTATTACATATATGGAAAATCCTTACTTTTTCAAGTTCGTTACTTTATAAAAATACTAGCAATTACCCACCCGCTTCGCTTGGCAATACAGTCTACCTCGTTGTAACCATCACTTTCCTAGCATTTATTTAACTCTCTCCCCCTTTGTTACAATTTCATGGGTTTTAATTTTTTGGTGCGGCTTTTTTTCTATAGGTGAAATAATTTTTAAAATCGGTCCAGTAGTTTTTGAGTTTATCCATTACAAACAGAAACAAAAAAAAATCAAATGTTTCCTCTTTATAATATTAGTGTAGATTAATTTTTACTCTGCTTATAGGGATGAGACTCACTACTTTTTTTAAATTGAAATTACAAAAACTATAAAATTTTTTGAAAACACTTTAATAAAATTTCATTAACTAAAAAATAAAAATAAATACAAAATATTGATAATGTTGGTGAACAATTTATTTTCAATTATTATTAATATTGTGTGTTCGTTTATGTTGGTTTAAACATTTATTTGACCTAAAAGCCTTTTCACAGATATTGCAAGCATAAGGTCTCTCTCCTAAAAGAAACATAATATCAATTAATTATATAATTTGGTATTATAAATATCTTGAATCTTACCAGTATGAGTTCGAAAATGTATAACAAGAGATTCGGGTCTAGCAAATCCAATTTCACAAATTTTACATACATGTGGTTTGTAGCCTGTATGTGTTCGTATATGAAATTTTAGTTGTTCTTTTAATCGAAAAGTCTTATCACACTCTGTACATGCATGAGGACGTTCTCCAGTGTGTTTTCTTTTATGTTTAGTTAAGCTGTAGGATTGACAAAAGCTCTCTCCACATTCAGTACATAAAAACGGTTTTTCACCGGTATGCACACGTATATGCATTTGAAGTTCAGATGGAAACACAAAACCTTTGGAACAAATTGAACATACGTAACTTTTGATATTATGATGATATTTCATATGTTGTGATAATCCACTAGAATCTGGAAATCGTTTTCCACATGTTTGGCATATGTACGGTCGCTCACCTAAAATATAATCATACTAGAGTGATACCCACCCGCTTCGCTGGGTTTAAAAGTAAAGATTGATAAAGATTGCTCTCGCTTATCCCCGTTCTATAACACTCGAAATAATGGTAAGGATTGTTTTAAACAGGTAAAAAATACGTATGGTTTTCTATTTTTTTAAATGTATAATAATCGTAATTATTCATTGAGTATACCAGAAAAGATGGCTGTGAAATATTTTATATTGACTATTTTTACAGAAATCTGTAATTTATGGTAATGTCAAATGACTACTTTTACAGAAATCTGTAATTTATGGTAATGTCAAATTAAATTAATTTTTTTATTATTATTATATCTTCATAAATTATAACTCTTGTGTTATTCTGATGTATGAGCTATATTGTTGTTAGTTTCATTAAAAACCATTCGCTAGTTTTAGCGTGAAACAAACAAACATGCTTACTTTCGCATTTATAATATATAGAGATAAATACATGTTCTTTATCAGCATCTTACTTATTAATGATATAAATTACCTGTATGAGTTCGTAAATGACGAATTCGATCGCCTGACCCAGCAAAACTTTTCTCACAATAATCGCATTTATATGGTTTGTTAACCATATGTATATTTAAATGTCTTTTTAAATTTTGTTCGTTCCCAAAAGACTTTGAGCACTTGGGGCAAATCAAATCGTCCAATTTTTTATGTTGCAATTTATGAATTTCCAGATCTTCTCTTAATTCAAAGGATTTTCCACATTGAGGGCATTGTAATCCAATGTTTACTGCAGTATCATCATCTACTTTCACTTCTAATTCTTTATCATCTATAGTTTCTTCTATTTTAAATTTTTTAACATCAAAATATCTATTTTGTTCATTAGATTTTTTACGTTTTTTTGCTCTTAATTTTATAGATTCGTCTTTACATTGGCTAAGAATTTCATCATCTTTATAATCTAAATTCCTGTTTGCAGTAATTAATCTTTCGCTTAAAGGTTGCTCATCAAGCAGAGTACAATCAACATCAATTTTCTTTGCTGTTTTTAAGTTAACATTTTCATTTTCATTAATGACAGTTTCACAAAAATCACTTACATTACTTAACTCGGCATCTTCTTTAGTTTTGGAGATCTTGCTTCCATTACGTGTATCTGATATATCTTCGTGTAGATGATCATAAGAACCCTCAGGTTTAATATCACTTTCATTTATTTTTACATTTTCTATTAAATTAGGTGCAGAATTAGTTTCCTTTTGTTGAATTTCTCTTAATTTAAATATTATCTTTTCAGATACTTCACATTGTTTTCTAAATTCTATCGCATTATTTAATTTATTCATACATTCAAGGCAAATTAATTTTGGTAAATCATCCTCCAAGTTAATCTAAAAAAATAATACAAAAATGTTTAACAGTAAATTATCCTTTTTTAGCATTTATTAATTTAATTAGTAGATATTTACCTGTATGGAAGTACATTCTTTTAATAAAGGTACAAAACAAAGAATTTCTTTTAAATTATCTTTATCTATCAAACAAGTTCTACAAATTTTTTGAAAATTTATCCGTAAATTTGATAAGCGTAAATTTTCATCCATGTCGTGGGAAATTTTTTATCCATATAACGCGGTATAAAATTTTTAAACAGGTTAGAAATCACAGACCTTATTTAGACTATAGAAGAAAATATGATGATGTCTTCTTAAAAATAAATAAAACATATTGTTAAGTGGATGCGATATGCGTAGCGAGAGAGAAAACTGTCAGTGAGTTCCCCTGTGTCCTGGTCATAATCGTATATAATATACTTATTATGTATGTATTAGTAAGTATAAGTATATGTATTAGACAAAGACGCAGGAGAAGTTCTGCTGCTAGAGAACTAGCGTTCTCTATCTGCATATCTCTATGAGTACATCATAATGTATCTTATGGACAACAAGTGAAAACAAACAATTGACTGAGTTAATTGTTGAAATACCATGTATAGGCAGTGTTGATTACTCTTTCACATTACACATACATATATGTCACACATATACCACTAGTTCGATTTACATCTAGGCATATAAATATCGCGAGTATGACAAAGTACATGCGTTAAGCAATGCATCTAAATAAGAGATATTATAGATGTTATATGAAATTGCAAAAAAAGACTTGTATCGTGGCTTCGATGTCTTTTCAGCTATACAACAGTTCTTCTGGTGTGTGCCTGCATAGAGTGGGAGAGAACACATGTATATAATACTGCTCACTTAGATGGATTATATAAAAATTTCAGCTTGATATGTTTTTTCGTTTTTTAGTTATCGTGATGACAGATGGACAGACGACAGACAGACAGACCGAAAATGGACTAATTTAATGATTTTATGAACACCTATGACAAAATTTTGTTCATAGCATCAATATTTTTAAGCGTTACAAACTTGGGACAAAACTTAGTATACCTTGGTATATTTCATATACATAAACTAAAGTACATAAACAAAAAATCGAAAAAAATTTATGGTTTCTGATTTGAATGAAACTTAGTATATAAGGTAATTTTGACCCAAAAATTCAAAAATCGTATTCATTTGTTGATTGAAAGCATAGTTTTAGAAATATCACCCATTTTCTCATATTTTGGCTCGATATCTCCGAAACTAGTTGCCTAACCGTTATATTAATACCATTTTTGTAATTTATGGATCAAAATTACCTTATAAACAGAGTTTTATCGAAATCGGAGCCAATATTTTTTTTTCGATTTTTTCGATTTTTGTAAAGGGGTACACCCCTTAAAAAAATTCCAAAAAATCGAAAAAAATTTATGGTTTCTGATTTGGATAAAACTTAGTATATAAGGTAATTTTGACCCAAAAAATTCAAAATTCGTATTCATTTGATGATTGGAAGCATAGTTTTTGAAATATCACCCATTATCCCATATTTTGGCTCGATATCTCCGAAACTAGTTTCCTAATCGTTACATAAATACGATTTTTGTAAATTATGGGTCAAAATTACCTTATAAACAGAGTTTGATCGAAATCGGAGCCAATATTTTTTTTTCAATTTTTTCGATTTTTGTAAAGGGGTACCCCTTAAAAAAATTCCAAAAAATCGAAAAAAATTTATGGTTTCTGATTTGGATAAAACTTAATATATAAGGTAATTTTGACCCAAAAAATTCAAAAATCGTATTCATTTGATGATTGAAAGCATAGTTTTTGAAATATCACCCATTATCCCATATTTTGGCTCGATATTTCCGAAACTAGTTTCCTAATCGTTATATAAATACGATTTTTGTAAATTATGGGTCAAAATTACCTTATAAACAGAGTTTTATCGAAATCGGAGCCAATATTTTTTTTTCGATTTTTTCGATTTTTGTAAAGGGGTACCCCTTAAAAAAATTCCAAAAAATCGAAAAAAATTTATGGTTTCTGATTTGGATAAAACTTAATATATAAGGTAATTTTGACCCAAAAAATTCAAAAATCGTATTCATTTGATGATTGAAAGCATAGTTTTTGAAATATCACCCATTATCCCATATTTTGGCTCGATATCTCCGAAACTAGTTTCCTAATCGTTACATAAATACCATTTTTGAATTTTTAGGGTCAAAATTATCTTATAAACAGAGTTTTATCAAAATCAGAGACAAAAAAATTTTCTCGATTTTTTCGATTTTGTAAAAAGGGGTACCCCTTAAAAAAATTCCAAAAAATCGAAAATAATATAATAATAATTTTGAATGGAATACGCAAAGTAGAGCTGCCTATTCGTTCAAATAAATTTTAGTAATTTTTTTATTATTGAATAGTTTAAATATTTATGAATAAACAAATGAAAACAAACAATTGACTGAGTTAATTGTTGAAATACCATGCATAGTCAGTGTTGATTTCTTTATCACATTACACATACAAACATGTGACACATACATAACTGATAATTAAGTATAGTACATATTATAAAATTTCCGCCTAATTGGCGCCCTCACGGGTAAACAGTGATGTTTACGAAAAAATGTTACAAACAAAAGTTGTTAAATTTTTGATAAGGAACATTTTTTACATTTAAACTTTTGTTCTATCTCTATCGGTTTACAAGATGGGTCCTACGGACCCAAGACCCAATAGACCTATGATGCTCATTTACGAACTTGACCTCACTTTTTACGTCCTGAGTACGCTGTAAAAATTTCAGCTTGATATCTTTTTTCGTTTTTGAATTATCGTGTCCACAGACGGACGGATGGACGGACAACCGGAAATGGACTAATTAGGTGATTTTATGAACACCTATGACAAAATTTTTTTCCTAGCATCATTATTTTTAAGCGTTACAAACTTGGAACTAAACTTAATATACTATGCATATTTCATATATACGTGGTATAAAAATATGCGACACTGTGCTGTACATCAGATATATTTGGTGGGGAATATTTTAAAAGGGGTGGAGTATAACCGAGTGGGATGAGTCTCACTCAGGGGGAAGAGGCAGGGTATCATTGTGCCTACTTTCTATTGGCTGTTAACTAGGCGCATGCCTCGCAAGTTAAGAAAGCTTAACTCGAAAATACGTCGATTAATTTTAGTTTTTTAATGCCATAACTGCTACACTATTGATTTTAGCGAAAAAAGATCGAAAGAATTTTTGTAAAGAATGAAATTTCCTATTAATATACAATATAATAATATTAATATACTAATCGTTCAGTTTACATCTGGGCATAGACGTCTACCACGAGTATGACAGAGTACATGCGTTAAGCAATGCATGTAAGTAAGAGGTATTATAGATGCGTTATATGAAATTGCAAAGTATGTCTTACAACTCCAAGCGTCTTACAACTAACTCAACGTCTATCGAAGCTTCAACACATGCCTATAACACCTCTTTCTTAGATACATTGCTTAACGCATGTATTCTGTTATACTCGTGGTAGGCCTATACCTAGATGTAAACTGAACACTAGGTATAATTTTATCAAATTTTAAATAATTAAGATACAATAAAATTTTACAGTTTATTTTACCATAAATATAAATACATATAACGAAAATATTTTGTTATTTACTCGTCTTAACAATTTATTTTTCTTTATTATGTGTTCGCTTATGTTGTGATAAATGTTTACTTGACATAAATTTTTTTTCACATAAATTACAACAATAGGGTCTTTCTCCTAAAAAAATTAATAAGAATTAATACATATTAAATTGTTTTTCAAGTATTGTTAATAAATGGTGTAATGTAATAAGTCGTTAATTAAGATCCTGCTATTACTAGAAACAAACGACTAAAATCAAGAAAATATTGCTTTTATAAATTTTGAGCATTGAAAACCTTGAAAAATAATTTCAGCTTCATATTCGTACGAATAATATTTTTTTATTAATTGTAGGTATAGTGTAAGAGGTAGCAACGTTACAAAACAGTGAATTTCAGGTCGACTGGATTTTTTCTATTTCTTTTTTATTATTGAAATTTGATATAAAAATAAAGTGGTAACAGAGAGCAGTGTCGTTTACTGCGTTAAGTAGGAGTGCGCATTATTCCTCTGCAGGTAAAAATGGCGATTTTAAAATTATTTAAACACAATTTTTGAAGTAAAACTTCTTTAGACACACTTGACCTGGAGAATGTATGAATAGAATGTTAATGTTACGAAAATGTATGATCAATCTTGAGAGGGAGATATAAGTGAAAATTGAAAGAGAGAGAGAGTTACGTTTCAATACATAACAACATCCATGTGTGATTTTACTAAACTGTTTCCCGCCACGGCACTGATAAACTTTATAAGGTTTATGTATTACACCAATCCGGACGAAGTGTTCGGATTACGACTGAACGTGTCGGACTACTGAATGATCGGTTTACTGAGACTCTCCTGTATTTACTATTAAATTTTATTTTACTGATTGCTCCTAAATTATTGAACATTGGTAGAAGTATAAGAGGAAAGAACTTTTTTTACAAAACACCCCACAAATATTCTTGAATATTACCTGTATGTGTTCGTGTGTGTATAACAAGAGACTCTGGTCTAGCAAAACTGGCATCACAAAGTGTACAAATATATGGCTTTTCTCCTGTATGTGTATGCATATGAAATTTTAATTGTTTATTTGAACTAAAACTCTTATCACATTCTGTACATGAATACGGACGCTCTCCAGTATGTTTTCGTTTATGTACTGTTAAGCTGTAGCATTGACTAAAACTATCTCCACAAATAGTACATAAATAAGGTTTTTCACCAGTATGCACACGCATATGACATTGAAGTTCTGATGGAAACAAAAATGATTTGGAACAAATTGTACAAACAAAACTTTTTATACCAATATGGTACTTCATATGTGCTGATAATCCACTAGAATCTGGATATCGCTTACCGCACGATGAGCATATGTATGGTTTTTCACCTGAAGTGTAAAAATATAAATGTCATGACAACGTTTGACGAATATACAAAAAAATATTGACGGAACTTTCGAATAAGGCCTTTCTCCAATGAGCTTCAAATTTTGTTACTAATTTCTGTTACTATATTATAATTTTAAAGTTCAAGGTTGTTGTCTCCCAACACCATTGTAGATATCTCTCTTCAACCACCAATAGTCTAACTGTAGTCTTTTCTATTCAAAAATAAAATTGATTAACCTTTCGTTAGTATATCTCAACAATGAAACGGTCAATAATGTCGGTTTTTCTTTTTTTAACTAGGTCAGTCAGTTTTCTGAAAATTCCCGAAGGTTAGTTTTTTTTCAGAATTAAAGAACACACAACCTCTCCTATGCTCTCATCGTGAATTATATGAATTTTAATTAAATTTATCTCGAATTAGGTCAATCGACTTCAAATTTTTATGATAATTGTATTATAATAACCTTAATAAGTATAATAACAAATGAAAACTAACAATTGACTGAGTTAATTGTTAAAATACCATGCATAGACAGTGTTGGTTACTCTATCACATTACACATACATACATGTCACACATACATAATCTTCTGATATTCCCATATAATACATACTATACAATTTAGGCCTAATTTGCGTCCTCACGGGTAAACAGTGATGTTTACGAAAAAATGTTTCAAACAAAAGTTGGTTATTCTTTTATAAGAAATATTTTTTACAATAAAACTTTGGTTCTATCTCTAACGGTTTACAAGATGTGTCCTACGGACCCAAGACCCAATTGACCTATGTTGCTCATTTACGAACTTGACCTCATTTTTTACGTCCTGAGTACGCTGTAAAAATTTCAGCTTGATATCTTTTTTCGTTTTTGAGTTATCGAGTTGACAGACGGACGGACGGACAACCGAAGATCGACTAATTAGGTGATTTTATGAACACCTATAACAAAATTTTGTTCGTAGCATCAATATTTTTAAGCGTTACAAACTTTGGACTAAACTTAGTATACTTTGCATATTGCATATATGCATGGTATAAAAATTAGAATTTTCTGATACAATTCTCATAGCGAGACAATAGCCATGAAATTTAATATTTTTCAAAACAATTTTCAGCATAAGAAAATCTAAAAATCTAAAACCTAAACCCAAACAAATTTTAGGATGATATGAGTTGGTTTGGGTACCAGAAAATAGTGAAGTTTATTTTTGGCATGTTTTGAAAATATTTAGAAGCTTATGTAAAACGGCCTTAAACGAACTTCTCAACAAAATATTATTATTATATATACCGGTATGAATTCTTAAATGGCGATTTCGATCACCAGCTCCAGCAAAACTTTTATCACAAAACTTGCATTTATATGGCTTGTTAATCATGTGTGTGTTAAAATGTCGTTTTAAACTGTGCGAGTTATCAAAAATCTTTGGACACTTAGGACAACTAAAATTGTCAAATTTTTGATGTTTCAACATATGCATTTCTAGATCTACTTCAAATTCAAAGTATTTATCACACTGAGAACATGGGAGTCCATCTGTTTTGTCGTCTTTGGTTTTCACACTTAATTTTTGTTTATCTTTTTGTTTCGTTTTTTTATTAGATTTATTTTTTCTCAAAATTACAGGCTCATTGTTACATTGATCAGAGATATCACAATCGTTATCTTCATGAACTGAATCATTGTTTTCGATCTTTAATCTTTCACTTAAAGGTTGGTCATCAAAATCAAAAGACGGACTATTATTCACTGCGTTAGAACTTTTATTTTCAAAATTATTATTTTTTTTCTTAGAAATATCGAAAATAGTTTTAGTTGCATTTACATTAGTTTCAGAAAAACCATCTACTTTACTTAGCTTTGTTTTCGCAACATTAAGTATATCATTAATTTTAAGTTTATTATTTTCATCACATGTATCCGAGTTATCATCATTTATATTATAAGAACTCTCAGATTTAATATCGATATCGTTTATATCTAAATTTTCGGTTTTATGTAATCGAATGTTTGAAACTTTATTTTGAAATATAACAGGTGTTTTGTCAATTCCTCTAAGTTGTAACAAAATTTTTTGAGATACTTCACATTGTTTTCGAAATTCAAATGCATTATTCAGTTTATTAACACAATCAAGGCAAATTAATTTTGGTAAATCATCCTCTATGTCAATCTAAAATTAATTTTTGTTTATCAATAATAAAACATTTTTGGTTTATTAATTAAAGGTATCATTGTACTTACTTGTATTGAAGTGCATTCTTTTAATAAATCTATAATGCGAAAAATAGTTTGTAAATTATCTTTATCTGTCAAACAGGTTCTACAAATTTTCTGAAAATTTATTTGTAAATTTGGTAATCGTAAATTTTCGTTCATTTCGTAAATCTGTATTTAACACTTTTAAATTATTAGAAAGAAAGTAACATAGTAGAACTGTCTAATTCTAAATGAAAGTATTATAAATATAAAATTCATATTCTTTCCAGGATTCCGTACCGCAATAATTATACCATGTATATATAAAATATACATAGTATATTAAGTTTAGTCCCAAGTTTGTAACGCTTAAAAATATTGATGCTACGAAAAAAATTTTGGTATAGGTGTTCATAAAATCACCTAATTAGTCCATTTCCGGTTGTCTGTCTGTCTATCATCACGATTACTCAAAAAAGAAAAGAGATATCAAGCTGAAATTTTTATAGCGTGCTGAGGGCGTAAACAGTGAGTTCGTATGAGCAACATAGGTCAATTGGGTCTTGGGTCTGGGTTGACCCATCTTGTAAACCGTTAGTGATAGAACAAAAGTTTAAATGTAAAAAATGTTTCTTATAAAAATATAAACAACTTTTGTTTGAAACATTTTTTCGTAAACATCACTGTTTACCCGTGAGAGCGCAAATTGTATAGTATGTTTGTTATAGCTATTAAGTTATATATGTGTGACATGTATATATGTGTAATGTGACAGAGTAATCAAAACTGTTTATACATGTTATTTCAACAATTAACTCAGTCAATTGTTTGTTTTCACTTGTTAAATATTAGATTATAAGATACAATATACTTAGTCTCTGATAATATTTTATACCACTTTTCATGAGTTCTAGGCGTACCAATTAATTTGAATGAACTGCTATAATACAAAAGGATTTTTTACTGTCAAAATATAATTTTTCATTAGCCCACCGTTGAAAAAATAAATTGAACACAAACACAAAAATGTTCGTGAAATTGACCCCGATGAAGAAGCGAAATGATGATATGGAAAAGGGTAATTGTACTATTACAACTACATGTTTGCACTTTTTTTTATGTTTGTAATACATATACTGTTTGAAGCCATATCGTTAGTTATTTATGTTATATAAATATTATATTATATAAATATTAAAGTAAGGAAAGTTCTTATGTATAAAACAAAGAGGGGTTGTATATGTGTATACATTAACCCAACCTGTCAGATTCATCACTTGAAGTTGTACACATATAACACCAATCACGCACAGTAACACATAACCATAACACACAGCACACATCCCCTCTTTGTCTTATACATAATAACGTCTATTGAAAACTCTTCTTACTTCATATATTTATATGGCTAACGAGATAGCTTACAATCGGTATAAGGAAACACATGGTGGAAAGGCAATATTAAACAAGTAAATGAAAATTATTTATTTTTTATTATTATTTAACTTATTTAGTAAAAAATTAACAAGTTTTACCTTCCTTTATTATGTGTTCGTTTATGTTGATATACATCTTTGCTTGATTTAAAAGTCTTTTCACAAATCTTACAAGAATACGGCCTCTCCCCTAAAATAAAATTAAAATCAATGAATTATAGTTGTATTTTCAATAAAGGGTTTTTTTGTAATATTAGTGAAAAACAATTAAAAAATTTTTGCTAATTTAACTAAGTGATTTGGATAACAAACTACCTTAAATTGTGTAACAACATTTTATTTTTGAAACACATTTTGAAAAATAGTAGACTGTGACCGAAAGAGCAATATCTTTCTATTTTCCTTGGATAGTAAAAATATTTTATGGAAGACATTCCTCCACAATAAGTTACACTTAGATGGTTGGTTAATTAGTTTATATTGGCTGTCTACAAAGGACTCTTAGGCTATAGAGCCCATTCTCCTCAATCATTTTCACAGGCTAAGTGCATCTCCTTCATGCATATACCATGCACTACACCAGCCTATCACAACTATTAATTAAATTCATTTTTGTTGTGACGGCAGGAATCGAACCCGTTAACCTAGGCATACCGCGAACGGAATTGGTTACGTTTTAACATATTGAGTTTTTAAGTAACTTACACTTACTAATAACAAATACTGACGTAGTTAATAGGGAATATTAATTAATTTTTTTATATTTTTAATTCATTGTTTATACCGTTATAACAAAGTAAAAAATATAAATACTGCTTAAAAATGCTGTATTTAATTGTAAAAAAATATTTAAAATACATTATAATTTTGAGATATTTAACGCAGTTTTTTGGCGCTCTGTTGATGACGTATAAGTACGTGATCTGTCAATTGGTGACAGTTCAATGTATAATTTACACTTTAAAAAATGAATTTACTACACAGAATTTACACTCGTTATTATTAAGTTTTCTAATAAAAAGCCGTAGAATAGTATAATTTAATGAAATACCATATAAAATGTAAGTAATTAATATCATACAGTATGTCAACAAATTTGACAAGCCCGTACTTTGATGTCACGTCCGTATAAAAATTTGAATTTCCGTTTTAGAAATTTTTAAATGCCCTCACTGAATTTGTACTTTTATTAATTAATTTTAAGTAATTAAAAATATATTAATTACGAAAAAAATGATTTAGTTGAAATGTCCAGTCATTAAAGTTACGGAAGAAAAATATTTGAACCAAATTTAAATTTCATTAAAATTCCCTATTCAAATAATCGAATATTTATCTCACTGCATTAAAAATCGTATAGGGGGTTTTTTTTTCTAAAAATTTTATTTTCTAACACTATATTGTCTGAAACTCTAAATGTATACAGTATATAAATCTTACCAGTATGTGATCGGGTGTGCACAACAAGATAATCTGATCTTGTAAAGGCCATATCGCATATTTTACACACATATGGCTTTTCACCTGTATGAGAACGCATATGAACTTTTAAATGTTTATTTAAGAGAAAACTCTTTTCACATTCTGTACATGGAAATGGACGTTCTCCTGTATGTTTTAGTTTATGTAGTTTTAATCCGTTCGAATGACTAAAGCTTTTTCCACATTCTGTACATAAATAAGGTTTTTCACCAGAATGAACTCGTATATGACTTTGAAGATCTGACGAAAACATAAATGATTTAGAGCAAACTGTACAGATGAATTTTTTAACATCAAGATGATATTTCATATGACGTGATAATTTACTTGAATCTGCAAATCGTTTACCACATGATGAACATATGAAAGGTTTTTCACCTAAATTAAAAAACAAAGACTGTTACTTTTTTTTTGAAACTTTTTGTTTAAAATACATCTAATTACCCGTATGAATTCGTAAAATATGTCGATTACGATCACATGATCCTGCGAAGCTTCTATCACAAACATTGCATTTGTACGGTTTGTTAATCATGTGGGTATTAAAATGCTGTTTTAAATTTTTTTCGTTTTCGAAAGTTCTTGAGCATTTAGGACAAGTATTATCATTATATTTTTGATGTTTTAGCATATGAATTTCCAAATCTACATCTAATTCAAAACATTTTTTACATTGTGGGCATGGTAGTCCATTTTGAATTGTATCATCATCTTTTATCACCTCCAATTTATTCTTGTCCTTTTGTTTACTAGATTTTTTATTACCTTTGGTACTTTTTTTACCTTTATTTTTTCTTAACTTTACAATTTCATCACTACTTTTATTGGAAACTTCACAATGGTTGTCTTCAGGAGTTGATTCACTGTTTTCTAACTTTAGTCTTTTGTTTAACGGTTGCTCATCAAGGTCAGAAGAAAGTAAACTATTCTTCCCAATATTAGTATTTGTACTATCTAAGTTAATATTTTGTTTCTTTGAAGCATCCAAATTATTTTTATTTTCGCTTGTTTCAATAAAATCATCTTCATTATTAAACGGTTTAATATTCACATAACTAAATACACTGTTAATTTTATATTTATTGTTTTCATTGCATGTATCGGAATTATCCTCGTTTATATTATAAGAATCCTCGGATTTAATGTCGATTTCATTTGCTTCTAATTGTTGAGAATTTAAACCATTGCTTTCAAGTTTAACAGGCGTTACTCCAAATTCTCTGAGTTGGGACAAAATTTTTTGAGACACTTCACATTGTTTTTTAAATTCAAACGCAGTATTTAGTTTGTTAGTACATTCAATGCAAATTAATTTTGGTAAATCGTCCTCCAGATCAATCTAGAAAATAAAGCCAATTTTTTAAAAATTAAATATTAATGTGTTGATATTTACTATACTTACTTGTATTGAAGTGCATTCTTTTAATAAATCTACAAGACGGAAAATTGCTTGTAAGTTATGTTTTTCTATTAAACAAGTTCTACAAATATTCTGAAAATTTGCTTGTATATTTGATAATCGAATATATTCATCCATTTTGTTAGAAATTTTAATTTTACGACTAGTTTTTTATAAGTGTTAACGTCTTGACCCATGAAAAATCAACATATTGGGTGGGTGCATTCAGAGTATTCCGATTTCCGACAAATTAAGACTAATTTATGAATGATATAAAATATAATTAGTTAACGTATGATTACTCAGAGACTCCGTTTAAAACAAGATATTTCATTTAGTAATATTTACTGATTGTAAAATCTATCGCTAGATCAAAATTCAATAGAATTCATTGGAAGAATCTGTCAATATTTGACTGTCGCTCATCACGCGTGACGTGGCCATAAAATCGAAAAGCTATTTCTAAACATTCAGGGTTGTCAGATTGGGCGTTTTTCCACAATTTGGGCTATTTTGAAGCTAGCCTATACGATATTATTTAAGAATTAATAAATCTTTTAAACTTTACTTTTCGATCTATTTCCATAGACATATACTTTTACACCCGCCACCTGCCTTTTGCATCACATATGTATCAGTAAATCGTTGCACTTTTCTATCGAGATTGGTATTTCCAATCTATATCTATATCCATTTCAAAAATTACAATAATTTATGTCTTCGTGTCTAAAGAACATAATTTGTGCAATTTTTTATATATTTTTATATAATCTCACGATTAACTTATTTTTAAAATTATATGGAAATACCATTTTTTGTTATTTATCACTTTATTTTCAAAAATAAAATATTTGAAAACATTGAGCGGTTTTTTTTGTAACGGCAACCCTATAAACGTTGACTTATTAGTTTGAATGCCCCTTTTTAAGAAAAATTTAAAAGTTAAAGCTATTTTTAATGACAAGATCTTAGCCCTACTAGTGTGGCAAAAAGGGGGAAAAAATTCAAAATTGCAGAGAAAACAGTTTATTTTGACGTATTATTGTGGAAATGTTATCGTTAAACTAGTACAATATGAAAACATGTTTTGAAAATAAATGATTTTTTAATTATCTAAATCTTTTGTTTTATTAATAATAATATGTTTTGTTTTTAATAATTTGTTTACTTACACTCAGAATATTGTTTAGTTATGTTTCTTTTTTTAATCGTTAGATACAGTCTTTCTTAAATGGAAAATTCAACAGTTAAATTTAACTACCCATCAGATAAAATAAAAAATTCGGCATTATATTGCCCTAGACAGCCACTTATTTACTTATTAACTCTAAACAATTTTCGTAAATACATGGGAAAAAATTTTCTCTACCGAAATAATATAAGTTAAATATAAATAAATTATTATAAATAATAAACTAGTATAATTCAAAAAATACAACCTTTCAATATTCTGCAAAAACTTTAAATAAATTTTTTTCTACTAATATAAATATACTAGTTAAATATAAATAATAAACTAGTATAATTTAAAAAATGCATCTTTTGAATATTCAATATTTTGCAAAAAGTTTTAATAAATTGTCTGATCAAATGTAAAATATTTTAATTAGAATAATTAAAAAGCAAGCTATTATTTCCCAGCCAATTTTTAACCTGAATTCGTAAGACTGCCCCAATTATATAATTGGAATCTCAGATCATTTAAAAATCATTTTTATATTATTATTTTCTTCCCCGAAAAAGAAAAAAATTTTGGCTACAGATACAAAAAAAAAAAAAATTAATTTATTCAATTTCTCGTATAAAACAAGAAAAAACTCTTGTGAGGAATTTTTTTTCACTAATGTTAAAAAAAATTAAATGAAATAAAACTATATTATCTGACATCGATGATATACATTCAATTATATAAAAATAAATTACTAAACATGTAAAGTAAAATTAAAACTTACAAATACATCCATATAAAAATTAATGATAAAAACAAATAAAATGATAATACGAATGTAATACTAATTAATTTGAACTTTGTATTTAAAACACGATGCACTGCTTATTAATACTTTCCCAGTACATAAGTTATCATTAAATAGCTGGTAAGAAATAGAGAAAAACTTTAAATTCGAAAATTTTTCTTCATAAATAATTAACAACTTTTGTTCAAAACATTTTTTTGTTCTTCACTTCCTCGTTATTTTTTTAACCAGTAAATCCAGCGCCGTTTTCGAGAACTCAAGAATGTAGTCTAATTCAGTACTGTCAAATGTATGTTAGAAACAGACAAAGTAGTTCTACCGAATAAAAATATTTTAGATTTTTAAAGGGGGGAGGGAGTTATATTGAAATTTGTCAAACCTATATTTAGCTTTTTGTACGATAGACCCATTATTTGGAGTATCTACCAGAAGGAGGGCTGAGTGACATTTTGGAGTAGTTATTTTAGGCACCTTGAAAACTAGTTTAATAATTCTTCTGCAATAGCTGAATACGAAGTGAACCTGGTTGGCCTTTTAAAAATATTAATTTTTAATGGCAAAGATTGTTGTGTTCAAATTTCAAATTATCTCAAATATGTTTTTTGGATTTTTGGCAAAATAAATTTTGTTTGAGGATATGATAATTTCAAAACGCCTCAAGAACATTTTTTTTTTCGGAAAAAAAAATATTTAGAAATTTGTGAGTTGGACCAATTTCTCAACCTAGTTCACTTCGTGTTTAGCTATCGTAGAAGGAGTATTAGATAAGGTTTCAAAGTACTGATCCAAAATATTACTCAGCTCTTTTTTCTGTGCTGTATAAACACAAACTAGAAATATACATTATCCTGTGGATTCATGTTGTTGTTTTAGTATGTTAATTTATTATATCCCAAATAGATTGGTATTTTTTCCTCTTTTTCTTTATGATGCGTTCGTTTATGGGCTGCTATATTCTTATTAGATATAAAAGTCTTATCACAAATATCACAACTGTACGGTCTCTCACCTAAAATAAAATTAATAGTAGTTAATAATGATTTAAAATAATTTCAAATATTGTGACTTTTTTACAATTTTTTTCATAGTGTTTTTATTGATAAAAATGCGTAATTTTCGAGTTACAGACCTTCTACTCGACCTATATTTTCATAAAAAATTAACAAAAAGCATTTCTGTTTTTCATGAAAAAGGTCTATTAGTCCTTAGTCCGATAAAT
Source organism: Chrysoperla carnea (assembly GCF_905475395.1). Classification (NCBI taxonomy): domain Eukaryota; kingdom Metazoa; phylum Arthropoda; class Insecta; order Neuroptera; family Chrysopidae; genus Chrysoperla; species Chrysoperla carnea. Next base: position 49,858,474 of record NC_058339.1, read on the forward strand.
GGATCGGGAGTCTGGGTTTGGAAATCACAAAATGTGAATTCTCATTCACTTTTTTATCACGATTTAAAGATCCGAAAACGTACGAAATATGATACGGATTTTGACGAATGAAAAAACGTCATAGAGAAGTAAGAAAATTCGTTATCAACGAAAATAAAGATTATTTTATTGTTCTGGTAAAAAATTTGATTTGAAAACCATATAATATTATAGTTTGGGCTTTTATAAACACTTTTTGACTATTGACATTTTTTATCTTACCTCATTATTTTCGAAATATAAGCGTTTAATAATAATAAATTTAAAGGATATTTATAAATTTTATCTAAAAAATATTTATATGTGCAAATAATAATATCTTACCAGTATGGGTTCGAACATGTATAATCATATTATGTTTTCTACCAAAACCCATATTACATATTTCACACACAAACGGTTTTTCGCCAGTATGAGAAAGCATATGAGATTTTAAATGTGTTTTAGAAAGAAAACTCTTGTCACATTCTGTACATGGAAACGGGCGTTCTCCTGTATGTTTTAGTTTATGTATTTTGTAGTTATCAGCGTGACTAAAACCTTTTCCACATTCTGTACATAAATAAGGTTTTTCACCAGTATGTTTACGCATATGAATTCGATGCTCTGATGAAGACATAAATCTTTTAGAACAAACTGTACATTCGAATTTTCTAATATTAAGATGATATTTCATGTGACGTGCCAATTTACTTGAATCTGCAAACCGTTTACCACATGACGCGCATACGTAAGGTGTTTCACCTAGATTAAAAAAAATATAAAATGTAACTTTTTTTGAAAATTTGTTAGTTGCCACAAAATAATTACCTGTATGAATCCGCACAATATGGCGATTCCGATCCCCCGACATCGAAAAACGTTGATCACAAACAGTACATTTATATGGTTTGTTAATCATATGTGTATCGAAATGTTGTTTTAAACTCTTCTCAGTTCTGAATGATTTTGAGCATTTAGGACAAATAAAATATTCAAATTTTTGATGTTTCAGCATATGAAGTTCTAAATCTGGTTCTAATTCAAAACGTCTTTTACATTTCGGACATGGTAATCCAGTTTCAGGAGTATCGTCATCTTTTTTCTCCTCTTCCTTCACTTCCACTTTCTTCTTTACCTTCTGTTTTGTAGGTTTTTTAGTACTTTTAGCATTTTTGACACCTTTACCTTTAGTTTTTTTAATTTTAGGAATGTCATCCCAATCGTCATCGTCATTAATTAAATCACTATTTTCTGTCTTTAGTTTCTTTTTTGAAGGTTTCTTTTTGACATCACTTGGTAAACTATTCTTTCCAGTTTTAGTCTTTGTACTTTCTAAGTTAATATTTTTCTTGGCTGAATCCAAAATATTTTTATCATCGCTTGTGGTAGTTTCAGTAAAGCCTTCTACATTACTTAACGGTTTAACATTCATATAACTAAATTCACTGTTAGTTTTGAGTTTATTACTTTCATCGCATGTATCGAAATTATCGTCGTTTATATTATAAGAATCTTCCGATTTAATATCAATGTCATTTGCGTCATCTTCAAGTTTAACAGGTGGTACCCCAAATTCTCTTAGTTGTAGTAGAATTTTTTGAGACACATCACATTGTTTTCTAAATTCAAACGCAGTATTTAGTTTGTTAATGCATTCAACGCAAATTAATTTTGGTAAATCATCCGTCATGTCAATCTAAAAATTTAACATAATAATTCTGTTAATATTTAAACAAAGATATTCGTGTCCAGTGTGTAGAAATAATAATGTCTTAGTGCAATGCACTAAGACACGCAGATTGAATTAGTTGGGTCGAATTAAGATAAGTTTTCGAGTGGATCCAACCAATCTAAGTTGTTGTTTTTTATGTAGTTACGATCACACACTGAGTTTTACTTAAGTAAAATAAGACTTAAATCTATTTTGTACGCGTTTGTCTGAATCTGTGATATGAAATTAATCACATTTAATATTGATTGTACTTACTTGTATTGAAGTACATTCCTTTAATAAATCTACAATACCAAAAATTCCTCGTAAGTTATCTTTTTCTAATAAACAAGTTCTGCAAATTTTTTGGAAATTTGCTTGTATATTTGATAATCGAATGTATTCATCCATTTCTTTATAAATTTGAATTTAGGTCTTTAAAAATTATAGCAAGTCCTTAATCCATGAAAAACGAACGATACATATCAATAATCACATTGGGTGCATTCAAAATGTTCACCCTATAGAATTGGGCTTAGGAGAAAGGTGACTCCAATAATAGGGTATTCTACTATATTTGAAAAAATACTTCAAAATGTTGATTTTGCTAATAAAAAGCCGCCAAAAATCTATTTCTGAAAAATACACACGCTTTCTTGCCAAAAACTTAAATTAAATTTTAAACCTTTTTTAAACTGTCAAAAACGCGGGCATCCAATTTGATGACGTAATATCGGTATCATTACACGAAATAGCACAAATAAGTTTGACAGATATATTCATAGACATCTGATTATAATAAATATAAATACTTATTATCTATGTATATATTATACCCAGCTGCCTACACTGAACTAATTGATGATGTATGGCTCATACCGATATGACAGCAAGGCTTGCCCTCGTTTTAGATCACGTGATATAGTTTAAAAAATACGATTTTTAATTTTAATATTTTAAAAGAAAAATGTGCTTTTATAACTCGAAATCAGAATATTTAGGTATATTTTTACATAAATTTTAATTTTTTTCAAATTTCATAATTTATTTTTGACTAACGATAATACCCTATTTATAGGTGATAACAGTTTTGAATACACTATCGTATCAGTTTAAAAATTTTATGGGCTGATTTCTATTACGCACGATAGATTAAATAAATCTCGGTAGATTTAATATAGATATGTGTACTATTTTCGAATTCCTCCATATATAAGCACTTGTTTAAATTTTCAACTTTAGTTCATTATTCAGAAAAACCCGAGATATAATAAGTCGGATCTTGCAGTCACGAATAGAATAATTATTAAGTTTGCATTCCTTTAATATTCCATTTATACGGTTGTTAATCATGTGTGTATCAAAATGTTGTTATACCATGTATATGAAATATACTATTATACCATGTATATGAAATATACTAAGGTATTCTAAGTTTAGTCCCTAGTTTGCAACGCTTAAAAATATTGATACTATGGACAAAATTTTGGTATAGGTGTTACCAAGTTATAGGTTAAGTTCGTAAATGAGCAACATAGGTCAATTGGGTCTTGGGTCCGTAGAACTTATCTTTTAAACCGCTAGAGATAAAAACGAACCCATGTCTTCATCTGCCACGCTACGTAACATTTTCAGCAACCCTTCGCAAATATAAAGCTTTATAATTTTTAGATATAATAATAAAAATTTAAATAAAAGTATTAAAATAAAATTGAACTTGAAATGTCGTTTACTTATAGACTCCCCTCCTTCATTGTCACGTTAAGCAATACCACTCCATAGCTCTCTTGCAATGGCGTTTTTATGAGTTTTACGAAATTATCTATTTATATATAACAATTTCTTCGTACAAAACGAGAAGAACTTTTGTGCAGAATTTGTTTGCTTAAAAAAAAATAAAATTTGAATAAAACTATATTATCTAATATCGATACATTAAATTATATAAAAATAAATTACTAAACATGTAAAATAAAAATAATATTTTAAACATTTCTAATACATAATTACAACTTACAAATACATACATTCAAAAATTAATGATAAAACTATGGAATCTCAACATCTCGAATTTCGAACAATCTCATATGGCTATTTGAATCAAAAAGTGTCCACAAAATAGCATTAAATAAAAGGGCTATAATGGCGCTAGTGTAGCGTAGAATATGTATATCATGGACAAAGGGGAAGAAGGGATGGAGTGTAATTAATCCAGAAAGTGGGAGAGTATTCTAAAAATGTATTGTACAACTTTATACTCCGTCTCTACTTTTCCTATGACTATGATGTCTTGCTTGACACCAATGCCATCTGAATTTAATGTAATTTTAGGGTCACTTTTATAACACAGAGATTGTATTCCTTATCTCTCTACATTCCATAGATAAAACAAACAAAATAATAATACGAACGTAATATTAATTATTATCAAACATTTGAATTCGTTAATATAACTCGGTTTGTTGGTTTAATATGTTAATTTATTATATCCCAAGTAAACTGGTATTTTTTCCTCTTTTTCTTTATGGTGCGTTCGTTTGTGGGCTGCTATATTCTTATTAGATATAAAAGTCTTCTCACAAATATCGCAACTATACGGTCTTTCGCCTAAAATCAAATTAAATTTTTAGAATATATTCCGAAAATCCTTAAAAATAAATCTTACCAGTATGGGTTCGGACGTGTATAATCATATTATGTTTTCTATTAAAACCCATATCACATATTTCACACACAAATGGCTTCTCGCCTGTATGAGAAAGCATATGAGATTTTAAATTTGTATTCGAAAGAAATCTCTTATCACATTCTGTACATGGAAACGGACGTTCTCCTGTATGTTTTAGTTTATGTCTTTTTAAGCCATCCGAATGACTAAAACCTGTTCCACATTCTGTGCATAAATAAGGTTTTTCACCAGTATGTTGGCGCATATGAATTCGAAGCTCTGATGAAGTCATAAATGACTTAGTGCAAACTGTACACACGAAATTTTTAATCATTAGATGATATTTCATATGACGAGACAGTTTACTTGAATCAGCAAAACGTTTACCGCATGTAGAACAGACAAACGGTGTTTCACCTAGATTAAAAATATATAACTTTTACTTTATCGAAACATGTTTAAAATATAAATAATTACCTGTATGAATCCGTAAAACATGCCGATTTCGATCAACTGACATTGCAAAACGTTGTTCACAAACAGTGCATTTATAGGGTTTGTTAATCATGTGTGAATTGAAATGTTGTTTCAAACTCTTCTCAGATCGGAACGACTTTGAGCATTTAGGACAAATAAAATATTCATACTTTTGATGTATCAGCATATGAATTCCTAAATCTACTTCCAATTCAAAACATTTTTTACATTTGGGACATGGGAATCCACTTTCAGGATTATCATCAACTTTTTTTTCCTCCTCTTTCACTTCCACTTTCTTCTTTACCTTCTGTTTTGTAGGTTTTTTAGTACCTTTAGCATTTTTGACACCTTTACCTTTAGTTTTTTTAATTTTAGGAATGTCATCCCAATCGTCATCGTCATTAATTAAATCACTATTTTCTGTCTTTAGTTTCTTTTTTGAAGGTTTCTTTTTGACATCGCTTGGTAAACTATTCTTTCCAGTTTTAGTCTTTGTACTTTCTAAGTTATTATTTTTTTTCTTGGTAGAATCCAAAATACTTTTATCATCGCTTGTGGTAGTTTCACTAAAGCCATCTACATTACTAAACGGCTTAATATCACATGTATCGAAATTATCGTCGTTTACATTATAAGAATCCTCGGATTTAATGTCGATTTCATTTGCGTCACTTTCAAGTTTGACAGGTGTTACTCCAAATTCTTTTAATTGTAGCAAAATTTTTTGGGACACATCACATTGTTTTCTAAATTCAAACGCAGTATTTAGTTTGTTAATACATTCAACGCAAATTAATTTTGGTAAATCATCCTCCATGTCAATCTAAATAATAAATATAAATTTATGTAAATAATACTCAACAAGGATATTCGTACACAATCGTGTATCTAGCTCAACGCATCTCATATGCCAAATTGAGTCGAATTAAGCGTGGTTTACGAGAGTTTCGAACCTAACACAAACTAAAGCTGTATAATTCGCTTGTGTACGAATATAACTACTTTTTTAATGTTTACTGTACTTACTTGTAGTGAAGTACATTCCTTTAGTAAGTCTAAAACACAAAAAATTGCTCGAGAGTTATCTTTTTCTAATAAACATGTTCTGCAAATTTTTTTGAAGTTTGCTTGTATATTTGATAATCGAATATATTCATCCATTCCGTTAAAAAGTTGCCTTTACTACTTAATTGTAACAAGCCCTTTTAACCCATGAAAAATCAACGAAACTCATCGGACGCACTCAGAATTTTAAACTTCAGAGGAGCAAATGATATTATTTAGTATCATAATTTGTAGTCGTATAATGAATGACCAAGGGATAAAAATTATTTTATACTATTTAGTTCACTAAAAGTTGATCATTTAAAAATTATTTTTTACATTACCTAGGTACGTGAATAAAAATGGTGAAATTTTTCCATATGGATATATAGCAAGAAAAACTTCTTATTATTCCTTCCCGTGTATAAAACTTGAACAATTCTTAGAAAGATATAGAATATCAACAAGAACAAGAAGGATATAGAATATCACTTTAAATTAAAAAGTTGATATTCATAAAAATCTAACAATTTTTGTTTAAAACATTTTTTTCGAAAAACTTTAGCTTTTGGAGGAAATGCAATTTGCAATATGTCATAATTGCATTTAATCGAAAGAAAATACGTTTAAAGTTTACATTTTCAATGTATAAAAATTATTAAATATACGACAATGAATCAAAATAGGAAATATTCATGTATTTTTTTATTTAGTTTAAATTCATTGTTTGCACCGTTATAACAAAGTAAAAAATATAAATACTGCTTAAAAATGCTGTATTTATGTGTAAAAAATTTTTTTAAAATACATTATAATTTTGAGATATTTAAACGCAGTTTTTTGGCGCTCTCTGTTGATGACGTATAAATACGTGATCTGTCAATTTTTGACAGTTCAATGTATAATTTGCACTTTAAAAAAATGAATTACAACATAGAATTTACACTCGTTATTATTAATTTTTCTTATTCAAATTAAGATGAGCATTTCTGTGGGCTGTATTATACATTTTGTTAAAATATATCCCCTTAAGGACTCACAATAAAAATATTTAGTTAGATTATAAAATTATTAATTAGCTAGACCGGTTTCGATTGCTTTGGCAATCCTCTTCAGTAGCATTAATTTTTCTAATAAAAAGCCGTAGAATAGTATAATTTAATGAAATACCATATAAAATGTAAGTAATTTTAATATCATACAGTATGTCAACAAATTTAACAATCCCGTACTATGATGTCACGTCCGTATAAAAATTTGAGTTTCCGTTTTAGAAATTTTTAAATGTCCTCGCTGAAATTTGTACTTTTATTAATTATTTTTAAGTAATTAAAAAGATATTAATTACTATAAAAATAAAAAGTTACAAACCATAAAAAATTAAAGTTACGGAAGAAAAATATTTGAACCAAATTTAAATTTCATGAATATTCCCTATTGAATGGTAACATTAAATGTAATTTAAACTACGTATTTAAAACACCATGCACTGATTTTTAATTCTTCTGTAGTACATGTGAAATATCATTGAATTTTCATAAATATCACCGATCTCTATATTGAGATCGATCGTAAGAAATTTGACTTTAGAACTTAATAGTAACAATATTGTTTCGAAAAGTTAAAACTGGGCGGTTTCAGGATTTTAAACTTGAATAACATTAATCTTTAACAATAAGGATAAGCTTGTCGTTTAAAAATTAATTTTTCGATGCTTGAGGATCAAAGTGTAAAATTTTGTTGAATTTGAAATTAATTTTAAAAACATTTAATTTTGAAATAAAACTATATTTTCTGGTATTAATATATCAATCGTATAAAAAATAAATTACTTAACATGTAATACAAAATTAATATTTTCAACATTTGTAACGCGTAACTTCAACTTACACGTACAAAACTTAACGACAACAAAAACAGAATGGTAATACGAACGTAATACTAATCAATTTGATCTTCGTAAAAACTTCTTCCTTAATCTTTCTGCAGTATGTGAAATTAATATCACTGAATAATCATCGTTATCATTCAGGCCTTAATTCTTTAATTAATACGATCTTTTAATACGAATTTTTTTAGTTCTTTTAATACAATGTCATTTGTTGTTTTATTGATTATTTTCCAAAAAAGCTATTTAATCTCTCTTTCTCTATTATGAGTTCGTTTATGCTGTGATAAATTTTTATTAGATATAAAAGTCTTTTCACAAATATTACAACTAAACGGCCTCTCGCCTAAAATAAAAAAATCAAATTTATTATATTTATTACAATATTTAAATGATGGGTTTATAAATATCTTATGGATAAGTTATATTCGGGTCAATATAAATCTTACCAGTATGTGATCGAGTGTGTATAACAAGATAATCTGATCTAGCAAAACCCATCTTACATATTTTACACACATATGGTTTTTCGCCTGTATGAGAACGCATATGTACTTTTAAATAATAATTTGAGAGAAAATTTTTGTCACATTCAGTACATGCATATGGACGTTCTCCTGTATGTTGTAGTCTGTGTTGTTTTAAGTCTTTAAAGTGGCTATAACTTTCTCCACATTCCGTACATAAATAAGGTTTTTCGCCAGTATGTACACGCATATGACTTCGAAGTTCTGGCGCAAACGTGAACGATTTTGAACAAATTGTGCAAACGAAATTTTTAACCCCAATATGATGTTTTTTTATATGTGTAGACAATCTGCCCGAATCAGGAAATCGTTCACCACATGATGAACATACGATAGATTTTTCGCCTAGAATATGGAAAATGTAAACTGTTAATTTTTAGTTGTGTTATTAAAATACATTAAATTACCTGTATGAATTCGTAAATGTCGATTTCGATCCCCAGATTTAGCGAAACTTTTATCACAAAAATCGCATTTATACGGTTTTTCAATCATGTGTGAATTCAAATGTTCTTTTAAATTGTTCTCGTTTTTGAAAGACTTTGAGCACATAGGACAAATAAATTCATCAAATTTTGTATGTTTCAACATATGAATTTGAAGATCTACTTCTAATTCAAAACATTTTTTACATTGAGGACATGGTAAACCGTTTGTAGATATTATTTTACCGTTATGAACTCGTAAATGACGATTTCTCTCACTTAGTCCTGCAAAACTTTTATCACAGATGTTACATTTATATGGCTTATTAATCATGTGTATGTTGAAATGTCTTTTTAATTTTGCAGCGTTTGCGAATGATTTTGAACATTTTGGACAAATAAATTCTTTAAACTTTTGATGTTTCAACATATGAATTTCTAGATCAGCCTCTAAGTCGAAAGATTTTGCACATTTCGGACATGATGATCCATCTTTTAAAGAAATTTCTTTATTTTTCACCTCCAATTCCCGCTTATCCTTTAATTTACTATATTTATTTTTTCTTGAAACTACATCTTCATCACTGCTTTGAATAGGAATATCACAATTGTTGTCTTCATGAAAACTGTTTTCAATCTTTAATCTATTGTTTAAGGGTTCGTCGTCAACATCGAACGGCAAACAATTTTTCTCTGTGATCGCATCAGAACTTCCTAAGCTAATATTTTGTGTTTTAGAAACTTCCAAATTATTCTTATTTTCATTAGTAGTTGTTTCAATTAACTCATCCAAGTTGCTTAAAGGTTTAATTTTTACAAAACTAAATGCGTCGCTAAGTTTAAATGTATTATTTTCAATACATACATCAGAATTATCCTCGTTTACATTATAAGAATCTTCAGATTTAATATCTACCTCATTTGTTTCCAAACTTTCAATTTTATGTGTTTGAAAATTTGTTCCGACACTTTCTAATTTAACAGATGTTTCCCCGAATTCTCTTAGCTGTAGCAAAATTTTTTGACACACTTCACATTGCTTTTTAAATTCAAACGCAGTATTAAGTTTGTTAGTGCATTCAGTACAAATTAATTTTGGTAAATCATCCCCCATGTCAATCTGGAAATTATAAATACCCATACTCTTTTTATACCATGCATATATGTAATATGCAAGGTATACTAAGTTAAGTCCCAAATTTGTAACGCTTAAAAATATTAATACTATGAACAAAATTTTGGTATAGGTGTTCATAAAATCACCTAATTAGTCCATTTTCGGTTGTCTTTCCGTCTGTCTGCCAACACGATAATTCAAAAACGAAAAAAGATATCAAGCTGAAATTTTTACAGCGTGCTCAGGACGTAAAACGTGAGGTCAAGTTCGTAAATGAACAACATAGGTCTATTGGGTCTTGAACCATGGGTTCGTAAGTCCCATCTTGTAAACCGTTAGAGATAGAACAAAAGTTTGGATGTAAAAAATGTTCCTTATCAAAAAATTAACAACTTTTGTTTGAAACATTTTTTCGTAAACAGGACTGTTTATCCGTGAGGGCGCAAATTAGGCGTAAATTTTATAGTATGTATTCTATGGGGATATCAGTTACGTATGTGTGGCATGTATGTATGTGTAATGTGATAGAGTCACCAACACTATCTATACATGGTATTTCAACAATTAACTCAGTCAATTGTTTGTTTTCACTTGTTTTTTTTTTTCAATAATCGCCTTGTATTTGGTTATCTTTATACTTACTTGTATTGAAGTGCATTCTTTTAATAAATCTACAATACCATAAATTTCTTGTAAATTATCTTTTTCTATCAAGCAAGTTCTGCAAATTTTCTGATAATTTGCTTGTATATTTGATAATCGAACGTCCATTTCTTTAAAAATTTCAACTTAACACTTATTTGTAACAAGTCATTTACCATACCAATGAAAAAATAACGATAAACATTGGATGAATTCAGTGCGGTATTATAATTTGTGATTTAGACCAACACAAACTACATTCGCTTGAGAATAAGGAATCATTTTTTCTGAATGGTATCGAAACAAGACTGGTTTCTCTACGGCGCTGTTCAAAATAGTATATTAGAGATTTAAACCATTATAATTTTATTATTGGGTCGGCCGTATTCAACAGTCTGATTATAATAATAGGGAAGCCTAAGAGAGGATTTTTGTTGTAACTCGATCGCGTCAGATAAACTTATGAAGGGTTCCTTGCACCTTCCTTAGTACCTCCACCAAATATTAGCAATAAATATGGAAGGACGCACATAGGGTAGACAATCAAATTAGTAAAAAAGAAATTGCGATAGAATTACTCGTGCGCGTCGAATTGAGTTATGGTGAGTTAATTACATGATAAAAAATTTATATTTCAAAAATCTGAAAAAATTTTGCTCGCGATCGAGATACTACGGGTAACACAACTTTGCAAGCCTCCCATTTCCTTGCATCACGTTTAAATCATCAGATTATTGAAATGTACATATTTTAGCAAATAGCTCGAGCTAACTCACCTATCGCCTTTTTTTACTAATCTGATCGTCTGCCCTACACTCCCCTTCCTAATATTTGGATGAAGTACTAAAGAAGGTTCAAGAAATTCTTCATATGTTAATCTGACACTCGAGTTACTACACAAATCCCCTCTTGGGCTCCCCTATTATAATTTTATGACTGGTTAAAACTTGTATATTAGCAGAAATATCAAACTGAAATTGTTGAAAATGTACATATAACCCTAACTCTTATACTTATAAAAACAATACATTTTATGTATTGAAAATACATCTTTTATAAAGATCATAGATCGCTGACTTAATAAGTGGATGCAGGATATTAAAAAGAAAATTTTATATAAATTTTAGTAATTAGTTGTTTTATTTAGTTTTTGTTATTTTGGGCAAATCTTAATTGAAAACGAAATCAATGTCTATTTACACAGTTTTAACAATCTTTTTATGTATCTTTATTATGAAACTAAATTTTCTATTTTAAATTGTTGTGTGCTTTAGTAAAGTGCCTCATATAATACTTTTAATTGCTTTTGATATCTCAACACATTATACCACTTAACATGTGAGGGTGAAATTGTACACTTAAATGGAAAACGCACATTACGTATTTTCAATTGAAGAAATAGAAAGAAAGGAAAAAATTACACAGAAGACGGGACTCGAACTCTGGCCATCTAGATATTCGGTCTAGGACGTAGCCTATATATGTAACCTCTCCGTATCTTTATTCTATTTGTTTGTTTATACAGAACACATATTTTTACACATTTGATTTTATTAATAAAATTTTTTATTTGTTCTATTTATTATTATCCAAATAAACTCAGCATCTTTCTTTACTATGTGTTCGTTTATGTTGTGATAAATTTTTATTTGATTTAAAAGTCTTTTCACAAATATTGCAACTAAATGGTCTCTCACCTAAAACAAAATTAATACCAATAAATAAATTTTAATTAATCATTTAAGTTAATTAAAAAAATGTTATTACACGAATTCATTGAAGACCATAGATAACATTGCGAATTTGTATCTTTTAAAATATTTATTAAGATACAAAAAGATACGTGTAATATGTCAATATGTCTTCAGTTCCCGCTTTCAACCAGCAGAAGTGGTTTATTCAGGCTCATTATCGTAAGTAGTAAGAGATAAAATTGAAAATAAGTTGATTAATTTGAAGAATTCATGAAGCAAAAATTTTACGGGATTCAAATTCGAATTTTTAACATGGCAATCTTTAAAATACAAATCTTACCAGTATGTGTTCGAGTGTGTATAACAAGAGATTCTTTTCTGGCAAAACCCATTTTACATATTTTACATGGATATGGTCTTTCACCTGTATGCGTTCTCATATGCACTTTTAAATAATAATTTGACAGAAAATTCTTATTACATTCTGTACATGAATAAGGACTTTCTCCTGAATGTTTTAGTTTGTGTTTTTTTAAATCTTTAAAGTGACTATAACTTTTCCCACATTCTGTACATAAATAAGGTTTTTCACCAGTATGTACACGCATATGACTTCGAAGTTCCGGTGCAAAAGTAAATGATTTAGAACATACTGTGCACACGAAGTTTTTAACTCCAATATGATATTTTTTTATATGAATTGATAATCTGCCAGAATCTTGAAATCGTTCACCACATGATGAACATACTAAAGGTTTTTCTCCTAGATTAAAAAAAATGTAGATTATTAGTTTCTAGAAGCTAATGTAAAATACACCAGTATTAACTGATTAGCATCATCATATACTCCATATCTTTATTACCGAAAGAAATTATAAAATAGGTGCTAAATTTGTGGAGAGCTCGTTGTGTCAGACCAATGCTTTGGCTACGGCCAGGTTCCGGGCCAAAACCGAAGGTTTTTCTGACAAATAAATTGCAAGCTAATTTTTTTATCATCTCTAGAAAAATTTCTTTTAAAATCATTTATATTATTAATTGTAGCTTGTAGCCAATCTTGAACAAAATTTTTTAGAGCCTATAAGCTTTCGGCTTCGGCCGGAGGTAGTCGCGATATTCGATTAAAAGGATTCGGCCAGAAATCAGATCCCGAGAAACCGAGAAGAGGATGACTCCGTTATTAAATGTTATATTCGACAGCGGATTTACGGTAAAAACATGTTCTGATTAAGAAAATTAATGATTTTTTTTTCAGGCCAAAATACAGCAATTGAAAAAAAGAAACAATAACAATTCTATTTTTCTTATATTTAAAATATTTAAAAATAAAGCAATTTTCGCTGAACTGAATTTACTCAATTGTTCAATTTTTCACTAACTTGTTGAAAAACGCGATCAAAACACAATCCACCTGGTGGAAAATTTTTTGAAGAAATAGTAAGTCTTACTCGATAAGTCTTAAAAACTTTGAAAAAGTCTTAAAAACTCTAAAAAGTCCAAGGAACTCTGAATTTCTCAACGTTTTTGGACTGTTTGATTAAGACTTAATAAGTCTGAATAGTTCTGAATTAGACAGCCAAAAAACGTTGAGAAATTCAGAGATCCTAGGATTTTTTCAGAGTTTTAAGATTTATTCTTTCTTCAAATATTTTTTTCACCAAGGTCTTTCAACTTAGCACGTTGCAAAAAGATTTTACTTATCTATGGCATAAAACAGAGGGAGCCAAATTACCTGTATGAATTCGTAAATGACAATTTCGATCGCCAGATCCAGCAAAACTTTTATCACAAAATTTGCATTTATACGGTTTGTCAGTCATGTGTATATTCAAATGCTGTGTTAAATTGTTCTTATTTTTAAAATCCTTTGAGCATATAGGACAAATAAATTCATCGAATTTTTTGTGTACCAACATATGAATTTGTAGATCGACCTCTAACTTAAAATATTTTTTGCATTGAGGGCATGGTAATCCATCATTGATTATAGGTGTTTTACCATTATGATTTTGTAAATGACGTTTACGTTCACTAATTCCAGCAAAACTTTTATCACAAATATTACATTTATATGGCTTTTGAATCATGTGTGTATTGAAATGTCTTTTTAATTTTGCAGCGTTTGCGAATGATTTTGAACACTTAGGACAATTATACTCTTTAAACTTTTGATGTTTCAACATATGAATTTCTAGATCTCCTTCTAATTCGAAAGATTTTTTACACTTAGAACATGAGAGTTCATTTTTTATTGAAGCATCTTCTTCCTCCACTTCTAATTTTTCATTGCTAGATTTTTTATTACATTTAGTTTTTCTGGCACTTAAAACTACAGACTCTTCACTACTTTGAACAGAAATATCACAATCGTTTCCTTCGTCTCTGTTTTCAATCTTTAGTCTTTTATTTAAAGGTTCATCATCAAGATCATAAGGTATAATATTCTTCTCAAATTTATTAATTACACTTTCCAAATTAATATCTTGTTTCTTAGAAACGTTCAAAATATTTTTATTTTTATTAGTAGAAGTTTCGACAAAATCATCTAAACTACTTAACCGTTTAATATTCACAAAATTAAATACACTATTATCTTTAAATTTATTATTCTCATCACATGCATCTGAATTATCCTCGTTTACATTAAAAGAATCCTCAGATTTAATATCGATTTCATTTTTTTCTAAATTTTCTACTTGAGAATTTGATCCATTAACGTTACCTTCAACTTTAACATTTTTTCTCTCAAATTCTTTCAGTTGTAACAAAATTTTTTGAGATACTTCACATTGCTTTCTAAATTCAAACGCAGTGTTTAATTTGTTAATGCATTCAAGACAAATTGATTTTGGGAAATCATCGGCCATATCGATCTAAAAATTATATATTTAGTTTTCGTTAAAAAATTATTATGCTTTTTCGCTGGAATTTACCGTACTTACTTGTATTGAAGTACATTCTTTTAATAAATCTATAATACAAAAAATTGCTTGTAAATTATCTTTTTTTATCAAACAAGTTCGGCAGATTTTCTGAATATTTGTTTGTAAACTTGATAATTTAAGGTAATCGTCCATTTCCTGAAAAATTTGAATTAATCAGTTGATACTAAAAAATTGCCCATAAAGATCTATGTAAAATACAGATTGTTCGGGGCTTGACCGGTTTGACCAAGCTGGATTTGGGTTTGACGGCTACTTTGATTACGTTACGATACAAATTTTATCGAAATTTTTTTTGTCTGAACTCATACTCATGCGAAAGTTTGATACTTTTGATACTCATGTGAAAGTTTATACACACAGAAATACATTTTTTTTCTTTACATTTACCTTTCCGAATTTAAAAAAAAAAAATTACAATATTTATTTATGAGAGAGAAGCTCATTTAAATAATGAAAGCAATCAACTGTTGGTCAAATTTTTTAAAGATCTTTCCTATTTCACATTCAAGAAAAATGAAAATCTAGTTTAAATTACAAAAAATTGCGGTACATTGATGAAATTATTTCGTTTTTAGTTATTATTTGAATAAAAATGTTTGTTTTTCAACACTCAAAGAAAATGATATGAGAATACTACATTTAATAATTATTTTCTATTTTCTAATAATTTCGAATTCCTACTGTAGAGGTTGTATTGTACCTAGAGTATGTTATTTTTGGTTGTTAATTATGTATTATGATTGTGAAGTTTCTATTTGAGAAAAAATTTAATTATATGGTAATTTAAAATAATAAAAAGAAAACATGATATCCGAAAAAATTTGTAGAACTTGTGTGGCTGAGAAGGATAATTTACAAGCAATTTTTAATGTTACAGATATGCTAAAAGTGTGTACTTCTATACAGGTAAAAACTTTGTTTACATATTTGTGTCTTTCTACATCACGGATCTAGTAATTATAGTAGGGATGTAGTATAAAGTCCTACTTAAGACGGGGGGGGGGGGGTGTATCACTCAGGGGGAAGCAATGTGCCTACTTTTGATTGGCTCTCATTTGCGGGAAATTCAAATAGAACGATAATATTTCGTGTGTTTTAGATTTTAATATTTCTATATCCATGGTTTTAGATTGCCTCAAGCAATATGCCTGCTTTTGATTGGCTGCGGCTGTTCGCACTCCCAATTGCGGGAGAAATTAAATGAGTAGCGAATTCTGCGTGTATTGTAGATTGGTCCGAGCAAAAAATCTTTCTATTTAAAGTAAAACCTTTTACCCTAAAGAAAATAATGTATTTTTTTAAAAATACAATTTAGAAATTAATTACAAATATAATATTTTTAACTAATTACCCTTGGATGAAGGAATATACCTTTAATATTCCTATGACCGACTAATTACCTAAAGAATATATCGTAAATAATTCGTAAAATAATAAAAATAAAACTTCAGTTATTTAAATTAATATTAGGTTCACGGGTACATAATTCATTACATAAATAAGTAATAATTTGCCCAAATAACTTTTGCTGACTTTCAGCATGCACCTAGTTAACAGCCAATAGAAAGTAGGCACAATGATACCCTGCCTCTTCCCCCTGAGTGAGACTCACCCCACTCGGTTATACTCCATCCCTTTTAAAATATTCCTATATCCATGTTCTACATCATCATTCCAATAATAATAAATTTTTCATTGTTAAAGGTAACTAAAAATGATGGTTTGCCGGAATTAATTTGTTCGGAATGTATAGAAAAATTAAATAATGCTTTTGAGTTTAGAAAGCAATGTGAAATTTCTGATAAAACTCTTAAAAAATTTACGCATAGGGTAAATTTACTAGAAAATATATCAGTTATTAAAGAAGATTTTGTTTTAAATAAAGAACCTGATGATTTTGATATTAAATCCGAAAATTTAATTGATTTTGATAATTCGTTGCAAAGTAACGAAGACAATGATGATGAAATTATAATTCAGAAAACAAATAAAGAAAATGAAAGCATATTCGAATATAAATCCCAAATTAATCCAGAAAATTGCATACCCTGTTCTGAATGTAAAGAATGCTTTGAATCACAATCAGATTTGGAAACTCACATGATAACGCATCCTAAATTAGAAGAAAATGTGTTAACATGTACTAAATGCTCAAAATCGTTTAGTGATATAAAAATTTTACGTAGGCATGTTCTCACACATATGAAAAATAAGCGCTTTAAATGTTCAATATGTTCAAAAGGTTTTTCCGAATCTGGTAATTTTCAACGTCATATAAGAACACATAAAGGTGAAAAACGATATTTTTGTAAAATTTGTAATAAGGGCTTTTATGAAAAAAATGTTTTAGCACTTCATACAAGAACACACACGGGTAATTTTTATATATTAGTCTTGGCTTAAAATCAAAAGAACGTTTTTCTAAAGCTGTGATTTTTGATTTTCATCATTTATCTATAAAAAAAATTTTATAGTTTCTTTGGCGCATAATTTTCAAAATTCAATTCAAGTATATTACTTTCTAAACTTAGTATACCTTGCATATTACATGTATGCATGGTATAAAAATACAAAATTATTTTTATATAAAAAAATAGACATTTTTTGAATATAAATCCAGTAAAATTAAGTATTCAGTCACGTGACAGCAAACGCCAATAAAAAAGTATTACGTAACGCCATCCCAAACGCTATTAATACTATTTACATTTTAATAGAACGAACACGATTACATCGGTTACATTATTGTCATACACAAAATGATGGATTACTTACAACTGCTAGAAACTTTTATACCCAAAAATTGCTTGGCAAGTCGTGATGTCATTCAAGACACCATTACACTTTACACTGTTTTTGAAGTAAATTAGAATTGGTTTCTGAAAATGTAAAATAATCGAATATCGAATATTATTGTAACGTATAAACCAATTTTTCTTTAAGACAAAAGCCTATTATCCGTATCACTTTTATACTGTATTTGTTATTATCTTGAAAAATCAAATATTTATGTTTTTCTGATTTTGAGCTATCTATTTAGTCTACATTATTTGATACAAAACTAAATAAAAGTTATTTTCTAGGAGAGAAACCTATCATATGTTCAGCTTGTGGGAAACGATTTTCTGATCCAAGTGGCTTGTGGGCGCACATGAAAACACATAGTGGTGAAAAAAATTACACATGTCAAGTTTGTTATAAATCTTTTTCACATTCATTTGTTTTAACGAAGCATATGCGTATACATACAGGCGAACGTCCTTATTTGTGTACCGAATGTGGTAAAAGTTTTACTCAATCGTACTATGTCCAAATTCATATGAGAAAACATACTGGAGAATTTCCATTTGCATGTACAGAATGTAATAAAAAATTCACTCAGAATAGTCAATTGGAAATTCATAAACGAGTTCACACTGGTGTAAAACCATATGCTTGCTCTATATGTGATAAACGATGTGCTAGAAGCGGAGATCTTACTAAACATATGAGATCTCATACCGGTAATTATTAAACAAAATTAACATACGTTATTTAGTACGACAGACCTTATATAATAATTTTCTACAGTTTCCCTTAACGAATTCTAGATGAAAGAAGACATGATTCTCTTCAAGAGTTTCGTTGGGGACGCATTATCTACCAATTCCTAGACTTTACGAATCTCTTTTCCTCCATCCACATAATCGAAATTATGTAATGGAAAGTGTTTTATAAATAAAGAATGAAAGATTGAAAATAATGATGGGTGGGAAAATAATGAAAATAATTACCTGTGTTTTATACGGATATCTGAAAAATAGTGTATTAACAGTCACGATTTAACGGACTTAAGCCTAAGTACAAAAGTAATCCTTATAAAATTCTACACAAAATTTCCTTTGTAAAAATTTATTTAAATATATCAACGAATGGGCCCGCTAGCATTAATATATCGAATAAAATTTTTGTTGAAATAAGTCCCCAATTTTTAAAAACTTTGCTCCGTTTCTGATTTTTTTACATTGCGATTCAAAAATCTGAAAAATTCAATATCTTTACTTTGTTTGAAGAAGGGAATCATTGTTAACTACCCAATCCATACATTATTTTATTAATAAAGGATTTGTTTCAGGAGAGAAACCCTTTGCTTGTAACATTTGTACAAAAAAATATGCATCATCAAGTCGATTAGCTGCTCACAGGCGTAGTCATTCAGGTGAACGCATTCATAGTTGTGATATTTGTGGGAAAGGATTTATCGAATCGCAAGGATTAAAAGCACATAAACGAACGCATACAGGAGAAAAACCATATGAATGTACTACTTGTGGTCAACGATTTAGTCAAGCTGGTTCTTTAAATACGCATAAAAAAATTCATACCGAATTATCGAAGACTTAAATTTAAATTATATAAAATTAAATAAACAAATTAATTTAAAACTAATCATCATTGTTTTAATCAAATAAATATACCCTTATTAGACATATAATAGGGGATAATTCTGATATTATCCATAAAAATGTAAAACTAGACTTGATACCATAACAAAATTTGAAGGTGAAATTAAAATTAATTAAAAAACGAAGAAGTTTTAAGCAATCAATGATGCCCATTTCCTTTTAGCTTAAAAAGGTTTTATATGTAATTTCTATGGCGATACCCACGTATGACTTCACTAGTGGGTATATTCCTCTTTCTTTAATTAGGAAATTAAATGGTTCATATCTCGCATACTAGAAAAGATTTTTAAAAACCAACTTTTCTATTCGTGAAGGGAGAATTCTTCACCTATTACTGATATCCCTGATTTAAAAAAATTGATTTAGTTGAAGTTTAAATGAATAGAAATTAAAAACCAAGCTCGTTTTATAAAATTTTCGAACGGAATGAACAAGTCCCAATCGGAAAAATTTACGCAAATAAATAAGTATATTATATTTAATGCAGAAATCCATTAAAAATAAATCTAATTTCTTCTTTGTTAGACATCCAATACATTGTACTGATGTTTGTTATTTTTTATTTTGCTTAAATCTGTTTTGGCGAATAAATTGATGAGAGTGCTATTCTAATTCATTTGATTATTCGCACCTGTACCGCAGTTAATTGTGACTAAAAAAATTGAATACCTAGTTTTAAGAAGATTTTAATGTCCAAAAATCATTTTTGCAAACCTTTTGAGAAATCGCAAAAAAGTGTGTGAGTGGTAGATAAAATATATTACATTAAATGGCATAAATAAATATCAAATTTACAGGAACTTCAGAATCTTATTTAGGATATAAAGTTTTAACTTTCAAAATTTTCTAAAAAAGGAATTTCTAAATTATAACTAAAATAATAAGCTGCAACTGTGCTGTCATATGTGCGTTTATGTTAATGAAATTGCCTATAGTTATTATTTATATTTGTATGCAATATAAAATTATTAAATTAATTTAACATTTGAAAGGAAAATTCAATTTTGAAAAATGTTGAGCTAAATTATGCGTAAAATATAAATAAATTAAAATATCTAATTATATTTCAATTAAATTTAAGAAATATTATAAAATAATTAATTAAAATTATGAACTTCTCACTAGTGACATGTTTAGATGTTGGCACTATATAATGTGAATGACTAGCTATGTTAAATGGAAGTGTGTGTCTTGTGATGGCACAGCTGAACATTGATCGCTATATAGTCTAGGCAGATCTGCTCAGTCGGTGACGTCACGTGGTCGATTCTTGTAGCCGCGGAAGGCTCCCGATGCAGTGGGTCGGCCCGCTAACGCACGGTAGAGCCACTCTGCGGCTCCTCGAACTACCGCGATTTCCAAATTCCAGGATAGGTCTAACGAGGTAATTCATTCGCTTCCATATAACGGCACTGCAGTTGTGGTATGCCATTTCTTTTTTTTCATTTTAATCATTTACAAAATTACTTATAATTATTGCAATACAATTAATTTTTAATTTTCCATTCATAAATAATAATAAAGTATTATTTTACAATCTGTAGAAAACACAAAAATAAATCGATTACAAATTAAATTTTGTTGACCTTTGTCAATATGACATTTTTTTGTTTTTAAAGTTTAAAAAAAAATATTTGTCAAAATTTTTCTTAAATCATACACTGTGTTACCAAATTCCGGTAGTTTAACAAAGAATTTACAAAATTTTTCAATCCATTATGAATTGTAAGTAATAGTAAATTGTAACTGTATACGTTACAAAAATTCAATGCTAATGGTGTTCTTAATTTTCCAATTGAACACCTAATATTTTTTTTAATTCATACTTTTCAATTTCAATTGTATACCTTTATTTTATTACAGAATGTTTAGGTCTAATTTTTACTCAGGATATTCAAGGTAAAAAACTTTTTATTTAAAGAAAAATTAACCACGGGCCTTTGTCATATTTTTCGTAAACATTAACAACAAAGTTAGAGGAATGTTGGGGCAGGTCTTATCAATGTTGCTGTTATATTCGTAGTCCCCGTTTTTATATTATAATCATACAATAAAACCTCAAAAACTCATTCATGAAGAATTAAAAATAAAATATTGGGTTCGAATTTTCCACATGATTTATACTGGTAAATTTAAAGTTGTAAGATCTCAAGTATTATGAGGTATTTTTAAGCCTAATGTTGAATTCACATCAAAACAATTGGCGACAAGCCGTAATATACTTTTATGTGTATAAGTATATAGTGTGTATTACGGGATTTTGGTGAATTTTTTTTTAAACTCGTGATATCGATGGGAATTTTTTACTCGAGGCTCAAATAGAACTGTCTTAGGAGAAATTAATATTTGTTTTGATATATTTTTGGCCAATTTTCGACTTTGTTGTTCGAAAAGAGTAGTTCGGGTAGATACACATTGACGGGGTATAGTTAGTAAATAAATAAAATAAAACTGTTATCTAGAATTTTATAGGAAGTATTTATTAACTACTAATTTTGTTTTTGAGGCTGGAGACATGGATCATTTTATACCAATAAATCACAATGAAGATAACAAAATTCGGCAAGATATTTTTAAGGAACAGAACGAAATACCATTATTATGTTGTAAGCTTTTTCCATCTTGTAGAGTGGTTTTCTTTATTTTTAATAATAGAGGGCCGCAACTTCGGTTCTATAAGATCAAAAGACTTGGAAATTGTCCAATAAAGTGGGCAGACACAAATAGCTAGTTGATAACATTAGAAGGCAACTTGCAAGGTTGATAAAATTAAATAGCAAGTAAAATTTTTGACTTTCTTACGTGGATGACTGCCTTGACTTTTAAAGTATAGTATAATACTAACTCCATTCTCTTTAATCGTACTAAGTTTGTTTGGGTTACAAAAGGTTGGCTTAGCATGGATAGACTTTTTTTTGGAATCTAGCATTAGAGATTCGAAGAGAGGTTATAAAAAGATTGAAATTAAATGTATCTACGAAATAATTTTACCAATTTTAATACCAATTTTGTTCTAAGGTCCGGCAAATAGAAAGACTCTCATCAAAAATTCAGACAAAGTAGATGCAAGTACAATTTGTAATTTTTCTATATCAGGTAATAAATATCTATATTAAAAAAAAAAACATTTTAAATTTTCCAATAAAATAATTTATTTGAATAGATACAAGAAATTGGAAAACAAGATTTCGAAATCAGTTTTTGAAAACAACACCACTAACTAAATCTTTAGTAAATTCAGTTACGTGTAAACGATATCCAATTTTATCAACATTTTCGTCATCAGGTGAAGTTGAAAGTAAGTGTGTTCATTAGGTAGGTAAGCACTAAGTGGTATAAACAGGCGAAACCTGCAGTTTATAATTTCCATAACAGAAATAATCAAATATTTTCCCCGAATGCAGTTTCACTTTCAAAAGAAGAATTATTATTTTATCTTATGGATTATTTCATCAAGTAATGGATTCAATTACAGAAAATATTGGGTATTTATTCAATTTTTTTAGCTCTATGTGGGACAAAGATAGAATTTGTGATCTAGAATAGAGCAAATCAAAAACTTTCACCCTAAAAATTTCTAAATTCAACAGCATTTTCTCATAATCAAATACTTAACCAACTAAATCAGTCGCAAATCGAGATCAAGAGGGCAGATTGCCTGACCTACCCTCCTCTTGAACCACCCATGACAAATAGAAGGTTACTTACGATTTCAAGACTTATTTAAATTAACAATGGTATAAAAAGCATATAATAAGAATTAAGGAAACAAGGATGGGTTCGAATTTTTTCCATTAATTTTTGGCTATTAATATTAATTTTAGGTATAAAGTCACAAGAATCATCAAATTTGGAAATATTTTTGTCGACTGTTTCGATCTGTGAAAAATGCGAATGTGTTGAGAGTGAGTAAAAATCAAATCAATGTAATCTATTATATACGTATTTACACCGAAACTATAAGGATAAACATACCCTATTGTTAGGTCATATCGGAAAAACAATATGTTTTTTAAACTATTTGTAGGTTTTGAAATTTTATAAGACGATGAACCCGATGGATTGGGTTATATCTTTAAGGCTTTTATGCATTATAATTATCTGCAGGTGATACTAAGTTGAACAAATTTTGTATGAAGCAAGCGCGAATTTGAAAAGGAGCAAATCGGCAATTGGCTCATTTGCTCCTCTCTATACATTTTATATAAAAGAAATTCATTATACATCTCTGTCTGTATGTTTATCTGATAGTTCCTTCTAAACCGCGTCACATATTTTGAAACAGTTTCCACCATCGTGTAGATACTTTTTTCCAGAAGGTTTTTATGTACAGTATATCCTAATTAAATTTTCGTAAATTGTGTAAATAATAAATTCTTATGTGCTATACATACAAAAATCGGTATATGCCCACGTAAGGGTAAACCGGGTACATACTTGGTGGTGCCTACTAGGATGCTGTATCCTGGGGGAGGGGGGTGAAAAACTGGTTCATATATGTTCCGTGCGAGACCGAACCGGGTTGCTTGTACTGCATAATGGCAAAAAATTTGCAGCCGTTAGCAGTAACACATAATACATTTGGGTATAGCTCTTTCGATATGGGTTATATTTCACATACAAATCGTTTAATTTAAGTTTAAAGTTTTAATTCTCTATTATGGAAAGCCCATAATATTCCATTTGAATACTCTTCATGGAAAACACATTCGTACATTCTTAATGGAAAACACAATTTTTTTCTATAAATAGATGCTCCAGCTCTTGTTAAATCGTCAACGAGGCCAGATTTAACGTGTCACAAAACCAAAGGTGAGTTCAATAATTCATTGACTATTTTAAACTTTAAATAATGACAAAAGTAGAAAAGAAACTAAAATTTATGTAGATTATAGTTCCATATGCCAAAAATGGATCGGGACCCAGATCTGAACGCCCCTTGCATCAATTGTTACAACTGCAAAATTTCTGTACAACTTCGTGTTAAAAAAGTCTGGGGAATTTATTTTTTTGGAAATTTGGATCACTAAAAATATTATTTTAAATCTGAAACTCGTTCTAAGTGAAATTAAAATTTTTCTTTTACCCGACTTAATCATTTCGTTTGAATCTTATGTATCATTTATTTAGATGTTCTGAGTGTTGAAAGCATTCAAGAAGTATGTCCTCATTGTCTTGCAAAACACCTATCATGCGATAATCAGCCTCAAGATAATAAATGTGCCGTATCGTTAAACAGTAAGATATTTTATCTTGTAATACAGTGTATTGATATTTATAATATTCTTAGCTAATTTTAAAATTTTATGGCGATTTTTATATATTAACACAGTTTCCCACATAATTTTTCCTAATTTCGCATTTCATGATGCTATTTATCTGTTTTTTATCCTTTTGATCATATTATTTAACATCTCACGGGCTTATGGAAGCCCTTCTATTACGTTGCTGCTCCTGAGGTCTCATAAAGAGTTGCAATTTAAAAAAAGTATAAAGAAGTAAATTTAAGCTTTTGAATCTCCGCTTTTATATAGAATTTTTGAGTTTACTGCATATTTTAAAAAACGATTTCATCAAATGTTCTGTTATTTTAATTTATTTGCTAAAATTTTTTTCCTTTTTAAAAATTAGGTGACATAAGTTTGTCTAGCACATTTATTCAAGAAATCGATTATCAATCTGTTAAAAATGACACATCTGCTGGTAAGATTGCAGTTTATGCATATTATTGTAATTTCAGGAGTATCATGTATGAATATTTTATGATTCCTTTAATTTTTTTCGTTTTTTTCAAATCGTGGTATTTATTGAGCTTATTTAAAAAATTAGATGCCTTTTTGAAATTAAGCTATTCACAAAATTACCATAGATTATTATTTTGAAAAAAAAAAGGATAATCTACACAAGGAAGTTTAATTAACTTCTTCTTTCGAAGATTAGCCTCTCGATGTTTCAAATTTGAAAATATTTTTGCCATTTTATGTATATTTCAACTAAATTTCTATTTTTGATAAAATGGGATAAATGAACACCGACCTAGTTTTTTTTAAGTTTATAATTAAGAAAAAATGTTTGCAAACGAAATTGTTCTTCTTCAAATGTAAAGATAGAATTAAATAAATATTATCTTCTTAAAGTGACAATAAAAATGCCATCCGAATCCTTAAAACAAAAATTGATACAGAAAGGTTTGTTGAAGCTACCCAAGAGCAGCTCCACACATTGTGATCATTGCACTAATAATTGTCAAGCTGTAGTTGTAAGCAGAGACTACTCTAAATCTCAACAAATACTAACTGCCAAATGTTCATGTTTTGAAATTCCTTTACCTCCCGATGCAGTCAAAACAGCATTATCTAAAGATTCGTATTCTAAACGAAAGAAAACTTATGTCAGCCATTATTCAACATTTTCACATCAATCAAATGGTAAGATCAATAAATTTTTTTATTCCGAAAAAAATATTAATAAATTATTACAATTTCGAAGATTCTGAAGAAAAATTACCCAGGTGTACATGTTGTGACTCGCTGAAATCAAAATTATCAATTGTTTCACAAGGTTAGTAAATTTAAACATTATTCACAAAGATTGAAAATTTAACTCCTTTAAAACTAGAACTATTTAAATCGTTTGCCCTCTTCGATAAATGTACGCACCATCGAATTTAAATAAAATTTAACTACTTCCGTCTTTCTAAAATTATTTTTTTGGATCAAATTCTTCTCGGGTCTGTAGACCCTAATGTGAAGTTCATAAATATCTTCACATGCTCGTCAAATTTTTGAAAATGTTACAGTTGCAGCAAGTTGAAGCAACTAGTTTGCCTTTTGTTTTATCTGTAGAATAAAAATTTTCATTTGAGCAGAAAGAAGAAAGATTTCGGAAAAATCAACGATTTTCAATAATTTTTTGCGATTTAGTCGAAAAAGAACCATCAAAGTAGTGTTTTTGGTGGTTTTTTAATTTTTTTTTAAAACTTTGAATTTTAGAGAAAATATACTTCTAATAAAATTTGTTAAGCATAAAGTTTCCAAACGATCTGTATATTTCGATTGTTCTCAATCTTTCGTATTTTTGGAATAATTTTTTTCATAAACTATGCATTTTAGAAAAAAACACACCAGTTTAAAGTTAAATTAACAAAGAGTGTGAAATTTTTAATCTATTTGAAAACTACGGAAAAACATGTAGAGATCGGTAGGGAATTTTAGGCTAAACAATTATCATCAGAAGGTGTTCATAATAATTAAAAAATTACCACTATCAATTTTCACTAATTTTTTTTCGTGCTAAATTTATTAAAATTAATACAGTACAATTTGAATTATTTTAAATTAGACGATAGCTCCGAAGATATTCAAAAGAAGTTTAATGGATGTGGGAAAAAGGAATCTTTTCTTGTAGATAATTATAGACCTTTATGTAACCGACAACCTGATGTTATTCCGTTTATTTGTCAACGGGCAACCATTTCAACCGCAGGAAAAAATCATCAAGACGGTATTTGAATATCTGGTAAATAGATTTCATTTTTATGGATGAAATGCTATTTTCAAATTAAAAAAAAATTTAATTGTTATCGTATTAAATTTAGAACGAAGTTTAATAACTGCACAGAAGTATCGAAATATAACGAAGAAATGCAAAAATATGCAAGAAAACAGTTTTATATGCCAGAATATACTGAATTAAAAAGTCATGGTCTGTATAGTTAGCTTTTTTGAAAATTAAATTTATGTTATATGTTACACATTTAAAAATAAAGTGGAATGAATCGGAAATTTTTGCCCTAATAATTTCAAAAATACGACAATATTTAGATATAAACACACTTAACTTGTAAATTTCGCTATTAGATTACCTACTAATTTTTTAGTTAATTCTTAAATCGTGACTAAAATATTGCTTATTTTTAGATTTTCTTTTTTGAATGCCGTAAATGTTAAAAGAAAGTAGTTGACAGAAAAATTAAAATGGGTTGCGTTTATAATAAAAAATTTTTATCAACCCTTTCAACACTTAAATTGAAATCACTTCCTCTTGGCTCTTATCATACGAAGTAGAAATATGACGTGGTTTTTTATTTCCAATGACAATTTCTTTTAAGAGGGAGCGTTGGAAAACTAAATTTTATCTCATTGCTTCAACTATATTTGATATAGAAATGTTTCTTAGTTTTAAATTAAAAACTTAAATTATTTTATTTTTTATTTCAATTTTTTTATTTAAAGTCTTTTAATTATTATATATGGCAGAGAAAAAAAAGACATGGAAAATGAACTTGGTCTAATTTTTTTAGATACGTTTAATATCTTAAATCATTTCATTCTTGTCAGTCTTGTCTTCAAAAAACAAAATTGTAATTTTTACTCCATTATTGATTCCATCGCTGCCTATAAGAAAGATCTGATCCTAATTACTATTTCTGATTCTTTTTCAGGTAATAATTAATGGAAACAACTAAAAATGAATAAATTACAAAAACAAGGAAAATATATAAATTTAAAAAAAAAATAATAATTTGTCTTTCTAATTAGTATTTTTGTCAAATATTTTTTACCACCGAGAAAATTTAATGTCTTTTCGAATTATGGTGGTTTGATCATTTTAATAATAGTAACTTCCTGTTGTTAGTTTTTAAAATTATTAATAAAAGATCTTTAATTTATTATTTTGATCATTTTTATAGACTACCGATATGGAGAGATTCCTTATATTTTGAATAATAAATGGAAAATCTGAAAACGCGAAAACACGTATCAACTCATTCATTTTAACGGAATGATTATTTTATACGGGAACGTTTATATGGTCAAACAGAGGTTTAATTTTTTTTGTTTAATAAAACTATATATTTGCCAAAAATTGAAAACCAGGAATTTTTGGCTACAAAAAAATATGTAGTTCCATTTCTTGAAATATGTTCCCGTATTATACAAAAACTTAATACTATACTTTAATGCCCCTTAAAACTCTGAACTTTGCCTCTTCTCATTGAACAAACAGAAAAGTGAAGTTAGATTTTGGAAATCCTTAGAAGTACGCAACGTTAATCATTTTTACCCAATTAATATATGTATTTCATTCCGAAATTTTCTTAAAATAACATACAAATATTACGGTTGTTTTACTGTGCCCCAACTTCCCCTATAGTGATAGAAATTTATTAATAAAAATTTTTGTTTGATAAGTAATCTAATTTTGATGATTTTAAAATGTAAATATATTTAAATACACTCCTTATATACATATAAGAAATATAATATATTTAATGATATTTTAATACAAAAGTTTTCTTAAATGAATAATAATAATAATAAAATATTCATTCGCACAAAGCCAATTTGATCCCCGTCAAAATATTAAATTAAAGCAATTATGCGGACTCACATCAAATGATATGTTTATAAATATATTCTATAGATACGATAGATGCGATGCTGACTGTATCTACTGTACCTTAAATAACTAATCTGTCTAAGTTAAGGATAAGAATGAATGTTGCAATAACGAATGTTGCGCAACGGTTATAATATAAAGTTTGTTTGCTTAAAAATATGTGCAATGTTTCTATTTTCTATGTCTTATTATTATTATTATTACGCATTGTATGTTTAAAAGAGAATTTCTATGTAGAGAGAAGTACAGTCAAATCTGATTAAGGTATTTCCAGCATGGTATCTGCAGTTCCTATGCTAAAGCTATGGTTAAAATTTTTTTCGACATAATTTAACGAAAAATTAAATTTAAGAATTTAATAATGCTTACTATTAATTCCCAAAGTTTCAGAAATTTTGACCGTTTAAAATGGGAAATAATTATGCCAACGTCCCAATTTCGATCAATTTACGTCAAAATTAGTATCTCGAAAGTGAAAATTAATTTCTAAATTTTTTTTTTAGAATTTTATTGTATAAACATTTTTTTCTACTTTTTCTTCAATATATAATAATATCATAAAAAATAGTTGGAGAGACCGGACATTTTACATGCTTTAAATGGGACATGACCCTCAAAATCGCGAACTTTGTCTTTAAATATCTCGCGATCTAAACGGCCAAAAATTATGAAATTTTAGGAATTCATAAATAAAGCTATTATAAACCCGAGAAAAAAATTCGGCCAAATCTGTCGAAAAGTGATTTCATGCTGGAACTACCTTAAGTATTAAAGATTTCTGTAAAAATAGTCAATATAAAATATTTCACGGCCATCTTTTCTGATATACTCAATGAATAATTACGACTATTATATATTTAAAAAAATAGAAAACCATACATATATTTTACTTGTGTAAAACAATGCTTACCATTAATTCGCGTGTTATAGAAAGGGGAAAAGCGAGAACAATCTTTATCAATCTTTACTTTTAAACGAAGCGGGTGGGTACACTCTAGTAATAAATACGAAAAACCAATTTGTTTTACTTCATAAAATTTTGATCAAGTGCTTTTGATGCGTTAATTGTTTTAGTCTTTAAGAAAACGTAGATTTAAGATTATCGAAAAAGATCTTAAATTGAAATTTGCACCAGTTTAAATTTGAACATAACTCGCCACTATTATCGGATTTTGAGCTTTCTTGACGAAATGAAAACGTTGAGTTTTAAAGAAATGATTCGAATAAAAATTGTTAGTATTATTAATTAAAAGAATCATTTTTGTATTTAAAAGTTTTGCACAAGTTTTACAAGTTTTCGAAAATTTCTTTTATTTAAAACAGTAGTGTTAAAGAAAGAGAAAATTGTTCGAAAACGGTTAGGGATTTTATATGGCGAAAATATGCCTATAAAAAAACCAACGACTTTTGTTCAAAATATCATTTCGAAAACCCAACAGAATTGGCAACTATAAAATGATTTTGATGTCAAAAAAAAGATGTAATGGTGGAAGCGCGGTGAAGAAGAATATATGAATAAAAAAAAAAAAACGTTGGGAAATCCAGTTGAAGTTAAGGCAGGACATACAGTGATGCAGCAAAACATTGAACAGGTTAGTCAGTGTGAAATATTATAAGCTATACCTAATAGACTTGTATGTAGCCCAAAAAATGGACCGGAAATTTGATTCCTACACAACTTACTTCAATTGTTTAAATTTAAACAATAATTCTAGCCTACTTCGGTAATTTAGTTTCACGTTTACTTTGAAAAACTTGAACACATGAATCTGATCGCTATTCATACTAGTAGCGGGCCGAGTTGCCCTCCTTTACAGGGTCGGAAAAATTTTCGATTGTGTGATCAAGCTTGAAATTAATGGATAACTGTTATTATTATCATTATAACAGAAAAATCATCACATAACAAATGAAAAAGTCATTTTGTCCGATATTCAATAACAAGTGTTTGTTGACCGACACCTTGAAAATTATAGTTTTCTGGGTGTTTAGAAACACAATACTGAAAATTTGTTTACTTTTTTTGAACTTATTTACAGTATTCTAGGATATGGCACGTAAAAAAAACCCTTACAGTCTGCCGCGTAGTAAATAAGCTCCTGAATTGATGTGGAGCATTTTCTTTCATAATTGAGAAAATTTTCTGTGCCTTACCAAGTAAGCTCCTTGATGATCACACAAACGTTACACACTGCTGGCAGACATTTACTTCTCTCCCTCCTCCCAAAGCCCGAAATAGGGGAACATGGTTTGATTGATTTTAGTTGGGAAGGGAAGGGGCGATATGTTTGCTAGCATTACGTAACATTTGTGCGGTTATTATGTAACACTTGTACAGATCTTATTTGGCAAAGAGCAGAGACTTTTTTAATTTTTATTCATTTTAATGCCCCTTCTATCTCGAAAATGACAGCTCAAGTCAGAAGCTAATTTTACCGCCCGACAGAAAGTTAGGGTTCATGGATGTTTTTTACGTGCCATATGGGAGTATATGGAAACATTTCTTTTCTTTTTGATCGAAGTTCAACTGTAATATTTATAATTTTATAGCTAGTCAAATTTAGTAAGTTTTTTGAATGTCGTTCGTTTGTGTGTATAATATTATATTATATTATTGAGTTTACAATATTGTTGTAGATTTCCGTAACAATAACAAGTGACAGTCGGATGATGGATCACATCATAGATGTAGTAAATTGTTGGTTTGGTTATACTCGTTCATTCCTTCCATATATGACGGCTTGCTTTGGTTTCACAGGACAATCAACTATTGCACTTTTATATTAAACATATATACGTTCTAGTGATATATTTAGACGATATAATTTATTTTTTTTCGTCTGCGCGATAAGTACATTCTTTACGCGTGTTTTTTCGTGCGAGAAATAGTTAATTGTCCATTGTACGGATAATTAGATATTTGTTATTGTGAAAAAAATTCAATACCACCTAAATAATAGTAAAAAAAATAGTAAATTATGAAACTAGAGTTAATTTTCACTAACATATAAGCGCATTTCAAATGCACTGTCGTGTGCAAATTGTTCGCGCTTGTCGTGCAATATACTAATATTGCATTCGTTAGTTAGCAAAATTACATTTGCAAACACAGAAATTTCGTTCTTATTGATACAACGGTAGTTCAGTAAATTACTTGGCTCGTTAATTTGTAGTTGTCAAACATTCGCACATTCGCAACCGAGGCTCGTATTTATAGATACTCGGTTTTATAGAAGCAACTTTTGGCCGTAGCCTGCATAAGAAAAAACATAAAATTGGCATTATATATCAAAGGTTCTCCAACGTATTTCGTCTCCCACCCACTTCGAGAATCGTTTTTTTTTTCAGAACTCCCTATATGGAATTTTTACACGATATTTTATGTTTTAATGTGTGCAAATACATTCAATTTAATTAGAAATTAGCCTTACCGCTCCCTATATACCCTATGGCCCATAAGGAGGCAATATCGCCTACTTTGAGAAACACGGTTACACTTTGAGAAGCACGGTTATATATGAATTCGGCGCCCTAAGAAAGTCCTAAGCACTGATTTTCAGCAATTTTTATGTTTTCTTACAAATGTTTCCCATGCTTGGCAGCTATCTGCTTCTTAAAGTGTCCAGTCTACAAAACTAACGGGTGGAGCTTTGTTGAAATATCAAAGAGATCATTTAAGAAGAAAATTAAAATTGGAGTTGTGCGAGTTACTTTCTTCAGGTCGCCGGTTAAATCCTATGTGAATCATTGAATTCTTATAATTCTCACCTTCGTTTTTACGAAGACTTGATAAAATTAAAGGAGTTTTTAACTCACTGAATCTAAATCTGAGCTTGAAAAGTATGGAAACCCACATGCCATCAGAAAAATTTAATTTCGGAATTTTCTAAATACCATTTATTTTATGACATTGTGAATATAACTTTAGGTACTCAAATATGATTAAGGGTGAGAAGAACATATATCTGGTGAAAGACTGCTTATGCCTTTAGTCACTGTATGCCGATTTCAATATCACACACTCATTCCCATTAGTCGCTACTACAACTACCAAAGTCGTATATAAAATAATACACACGTTTTTGATTTAAAACGATGATTTTAAATGAAGGGGAATGAGAGGGGAAAATTTGCGTTCTCCTGTCAAAGAATGATTTATGTTTGCTTAAAAAAATTTTCGTCCATTTATTGTTATTGTTCGTTGTAATAACAACACATATTAAAGTTTAGCAGACTATTTTTTTTATTTATACATATTATTTAAATTTTGTTAGTATGCCGTTTCTAGGTATATCTTTACAGATCTCGGAGCCTGGAATAGTATTTGATATTCATTGGAACAGGACAATTAGAACATTGAAAAGCTCTTGTTAAGGTCAAGTTGAACAACTTTTTCATTTACTAAAATTTTCACATTCGGGAACTTCCCTTGAAAGTTTTGGAAGATAATAAAAATTTTTACATTTTTAATCATTTACCATCTTACCTGGATCAGTAAACTGGATACGCTATCTCGATTATCGATCTTTTCGATCAATATCTAGATGCGACGCATTCTTCACGAGATAATTATTGTTAATTTTGACAGAAAAATATAAATATACAATTGCACTGGAAAATGTTATTTTTCCGGGTCCTATTTTATCTTTTTTGTTTGTTTTGTCTAAGTTTAGTCCCAAGTGTAACGCTTAAAAATATTGATGCTATGAACAAAATTTTGGTATAGGTGTTTATAGAATCCCCTAATTAGCCCATTTTCGGTTGTCTGTCCGTCTGTTTGTCAACACGATAACTCAAAAACGAAAAAAGATATCAAGCTGAAATGAGGACGTACTCTGGATGTAAAAAGTAAAGTCGAGTTCGTAAATGACTAACATAGGTCAATTGGGTCTTGGGTCCGTAGGATCCATCTTGGAAACCGTTAGAAATAGAACAAAAGTTTTAGAATAAAAATATTCATTATAAAAAAATAAGCAACTTTTGTTTGAAACATTTTTTCGTAAAAATTACTTTTTACCCGTGAGGGCGCAAATTAGGCGTAAATTGTATTGTATGTATTATATGGGGATGTCAGTAATGTATATGTGACATGTACCCTTGTGTAATGGGATAGAGTAATCAGCACTGTCTATAAATGGTATTTCAACAATTAACTCAGTCAGTTGCTTGTTTTCACTTGTTACTTCTGAAAAAAAACCTTGTTTCTTCACAATCATCTATCTTCATAAATATTAAAAAAAAATTCCACTGAACCTATTTTATAGAGGCTTGTTTCATCACTTTCTATAATATTTATTATTTATTTAATAATATTAATGTAGTAAGTATGTGTATGATTAAAAAAATAATTTCTAACTAATATAATAGATATTCACATAACTTTTTAGGGTATTTAAAAAAATATTTTTTCTCATGTAAATTACATTTACCATTTAGAAGGTAATCTATTCAATTGTTTTTTTTTTTTATGCATTTGTAGACACTTTTTTGTTACCGAAATCAAATCAATCTTATAAATTTAATTGTAAATATAATGGATTATTATTTTATAATTGTTATTGATTTCTTATAAGAAAGAAAAAGGGTATTTTTGATCAAATAAAACTTAAAAAATAAACCGTTGAAGAAAGCCGTATACGTGCATTGAATAAAATTTATAAATTAATTTTTTTAAAGATTCTCTATAAAATTTTGGGTTAGCTTTTACTTGGAATCTACTCAAAAAATTTATTAAGGGTGGTACTGCCTTCTTGTTGGTACTTGGTCTTTTTATTCGTAAGTTAAAGAAACTTTTGTTGTGAATTTTATACGTATTATTTTATAAGCAGGTATTCTTAAAGTATGTAAAATATTTTTGTTGCGATTTTTATACGACTCCAAAATCATATCCAGTATGAACAATTTAAAAAAAATTTTGCGATCGAAATTTGTGAAAGAGTTTAAAAGTTCATTGGTACAAACTCCCGTCGTCCTTCTCTATTTTCTCTTGCGAGGCATATGCCATTCTAGAAAGCCGTAAATTAATCAAGCAACTCAACATTGAAAATGCAGCCATATTCTCTGACTCAAAATCAGCGATAGAAGCGATGCAAAACTACAGTTCAATAGACTCTATCATCCAGAACTGTCAATCTAGAATCAATAATATAAATATCTACAAAAATGTAAAAATAATCTGGGTCCCCTCTCACCAAGGTATAAGAGGAAATGAATTAGCAGACAAAGAAGCTAAAGAAGCTACGATCACAGGTACAGATCTAATGCAACAACTTCCTACAACTACTACCGACTTCAAAAAGACAGTAAAAAATCACGAATGGAACGAATGGAACACTCACTGGTCTAAGAGTCAGTCTCATCTCCACAAAAGCAGAAACAATGTAACTTAATCAAGACTATACACTCAGAGCAGAGAAGACCAGTGCTATATCACTAGACTGAGAATTGGACATACAACATTCTCTCACGGACTTTTCCTGAGTAAGGCCACCCCCAAAACATGCCCAGCATGCAACGAACCAGCCTCCGTAAGCCACATCATCGAGACATGCCCAGGACTCACGAAACTCAGAAATCAACACGGAATTCTAGCCGACCTTTCAACTACTCTTAACGAAGAACGTCATTGCCTCCAGACGATCAAATTTTTTAAATCGATGAAACAAATCTGTTAATCTTAATATATAAAACCAAATGTTCTCGCCTGTTATTTGCTCACTTAAAAGTTTATCCAAATGTTGTATTTAAGTGCAGTAAACAAGGACCTGGGTTGTCAGAGCGACTTTAGATAAACACAATAAAAGAAAAAGTTATGTAGGTATGAGGGGACTTTGAGTAAAAACTGATAATTTGTTATAAATTTTTGCATATGTTTTTAAATATAATTTTATAAATATAGTTTTATAAATCCTTTTTTTTTGTTGATACTTGTGTAGGTATAGTGTTAACTATGTAATAAAGTACACACAAATTTGAAACAAATAGGAAAATTTACACAAAAAATAGATCCATGTCATTTGATGATTCCATATGGAATGATTCTCCTAGATAGGTAGCCAGATAGTATATGTGACATCTTAATTTTATAGTAAAAATTGATAATTTATTATGAATTTTTTCATATGTTATTTTATAACATAAATCCCTATTTTTTTTTGTTGGTACCTGTGTATAGTGTTAACTATGTAATAAATAATAACATTTTTAAATCACAATATTGTGAAAATTCTCACTGCATATAACATACCTATCCATAGTATATTTGTTTTTCCCTATACATAGTCTGGAGGTTTCAGTTATTTTAACCCCTAAAACGTGAATAACAATTATGGAAATGTTATAATGACAATGAGATAAGTGGGATGGCCATCAGCATAATGCTTGCTCAAAGACCTCTGAAGTGTTGACTATAATTTGAAAAATTGGCCACTTATGCTTTATTTATGGGTATCATTCAGGACCTTGCATGTCGCAAAGACCCAGGCAATTAAGCGGCCTTGAATTATAAAATCTAGTAGATTTAAAACGATATAAACGATACTCCTTGGTTCATATACTTAATAGCAATTATTTGCACATTCTTAGTGTTCTCATTCCATAAAATGTTATAGTAATAACACTTAGAATGTTTAACTGTCGCGTTTTTACCTTTACAGAGTAAACATTTGTTCATTACAACTTAAATTAGACAGCTTAATTTAATTTTGTATTTTTTTTCCAAAATACAAGCTACTGAAAAATTTATTACCTTACAGTCAATATATAGAACATTATCTGAATCAATATTATCTGTCAATAAGCCATCAAACCCTTTTAAATAGTTTGAAATAATACCGAAGTGATAAAATTACACATGTCCATGATATGACTGTTGCTATTGGCGTAGGACTTTTTAAAAATTGTCCTTATAAATAAGGCACATAGAGAATTGTTTTTACTTAGAGACAATAGGGAAAATGTTTAGTCAATGTTCGATCGCGCAAAACATATTGTATGAACAAGTGAAAACAAACAATTGACTGAGTTAATTGATGAAATACCATATATAGACAGTGTTGATTACTCTGTCAAATTTCACATAGATGCATGTCCCACATATAAAACTGATATTCCCATATTATACATACTATACAATTTGCGTTCTCACGGGTAAACAGTGATCTTTACGAAAAAATGTTTCAAACAAAAGTTGTTTATTTTTTTATAAGAAACATTTTTTATATTTAAACTTTTGTTCTATCTCAAACGGTTTACAAGATGCGTTCTACGGACCCAAGACATAATTGACCCAAGACGAACTTGACCTCACTTTTTACGCCCTCAGCACGCTATACAAATTTCAGCTTAATATCTCTTTTCGTTTTTGAACTAGATGATTTTATGAACACTTATACCAAAATTTTGTTCATAGTATAAATATTTTTAAGCGTTACATACTTGGGACTAAACTTAGTATACCTTGATATTTTTCATATAGCTACATGGTATAAAAATGCTGTAAAATTGATACATTAGCCTTTGGACTACTATAAAATATACACATATATGGTAATCAATATATCGTTTAAAATGCACACACAAGTTATTTGTTATTTTAAATATAACACAAAATAATAGTGAGCAATCAACGGATGCATAAAATAACCCAATAAAACCCATTATGATTGCACATAAAAACAATGCAATAGCATTAAATAAAATTTGTCATTTATATAACATTACATAACATAACATTACATTACATTACATTACATTACATTACATAATAATAATAACAATAACATATTATACCACTTTTATATAGATTTTAGGTATACGTTGTTTGTTGCAGCTTTTATATTATATGCAATTTATATTTTTATTCATTTTTTTTTTATTTACCTTTATTGTATGATGATGTACCTAGATTTTATGATTTTTTGATTAAAATTACTGTTTTCACACTATATTTGGAAAAAAATACTTCGATTTTAGATAATATGTTAAATCTTAACACACTTTGAATACAAAAATATAAAAAAAACTCATTTTGGTGGAAGCGGTTGGAAAAATTCAAAGATTTGCTCTATATAGATTCAAGGACTACATTTATCTGATATTCTATGAAAGACACTCTTAGGCTATAGAGAGCATTGAAGAGCTTAGTGGATGAAGATGTTATGAGACAATTAAGTGGAATCGAGATAATCAGCTGTAACATAATAATAGCTGTGTAGTGTGTTTTTAACTTGCATAACAAGTTATGCAAGACATAACAACTTCATCCACTGAAAATAGCTTTATTTGAAAGGTTAGCGAAAAGGGGAAACATGCTATGTTTAAAGGAGAGCATAACATGTTCATCCACATGAAAATCTCGATTTCCTCAAAAATGTCACTTAACATGTTCATCCACTAAGCTCTTCCATTGTGATAACATATATGTGTTTTATTACTTTCCGCTGATAATATCATATACCAGCTCCTCAATTTCAAATGAAATTGGTTACTCCGTGGACGAAACATGGTTACGCCTTAACCTACTGAGCTAATAGAGCAACACATAAGTGAGTGTTAATAAACTAATTTAATTATTAGCTGCTCTTTAGAAGGTACCTTGTACCTTAACAGGTAGCTCAGGTTTTAAATCTCTACGGGGAAAATTTATTCAACGAAAGAAAATATATAATAATATGATATTATTATAAAACGTTAGTCACATATGTGGCACACATCATATGACAAACATCAAACAATGAACTAAGATAGTCATCAAATAGATAGTTTTTTCAGGACCGTATTTAGAATTCGGAATCCCTGGGCCAAAATTTGGTGGACGCCCCTAAAATTTTTTCGTATATAGTGGAGTATACTCGAGTAAAATAAAATGATTACATACAGCATATGCTGCAAATACAGCAAAAGTTCATTCTTGTATTATATTTGCACACTGCCAATCGTTTATTACTTCTAATTAAATAAAAACTTTGCATGATTTATTATTAGCAAAAGTGTTGACAATATCATCAAAATTCATATAGCAAAGAATGTCGCTTTTCAAACTGAGAAGCATGAGATTCGACAAGCGTTCTTGAGTCTTCGACGTTCGCAATCTATTGTCTATAATCTTTAGTTTTGAAAATTATCTTTCCCCACTGCAATTAGTTACCATCATCGATAAATAAACTAAAAATGTCACTTTTGCATTACAAAAAGTAGATTGCACATTATTTTGCAAAATAATCCTTTTCTCTTCGTACTGTTTTGCAAAAGTGGAGTGATGAATCAATACCTTAGCTAAATTCAAGCCTAAATTATCAGGGTAATGATGTACAATAATTTTGGCCGTTAATTCCAACTGAGGTGGTTCATTGTTGTCATCCCAGCCAAGAAACCGAATCGTTCATCAACGATTTCGTACGCTGAAATTCGTTCATTCAACGATTCATTCTTGAACAATCAAACACGATAGTCAGTCAACTGTGGTTACTCGACAACTACAACTACACTGGCGACCTTTGCTAATAACTACACTAGAAAACTTTTCTTAGTTTCTATCGAATTTGGGATCAATTAAAAATCATACCAATAGTTTTTCTATTTTAGATGCTCTCAATTGGTGGGGGTCCTTGGGCCATGGCTTCGCTGATCCCATCTTAAATTCGATCCTCAGTTTTTATGGGAATATTCTATTGTAAAAATATTAGTTGTAAGAAATACTTATTTATTCAGTGAAAAGTTATATTTCCAGATATTCCACTGTTTCTATCAATCCGTTTTATTGATACAATCCGTTCGTTGTATAATGTTATATACAAGTTCATAATTGCCTATATTCGTTAAGTTTTTGTCATAATATTTAGTCCAAGTTTAAAACAAATTCAGCTACGATAATTAGAACACTCAATAATTACTCAAAATGATATTGCTATGATTCTAAAAACATAATAGCATCACAATAACACCAGTGTCGTAGCTAAATATACAAGGACACAGGTGCATAGAAAATAAAAACGGGCATCCACTCAGTCTTTCCACGTTCGAAACAACGCAACGATGCACATGAAAATAAAAAGTATTAATTATACAGATGGGATCAATAGATGGGAAAAAAGATTTTCAACAAAATTCTCAGTCATATTCACAACATCTTGCGCGCTTTAATTTTTGTAAATTCTTCTATACCTTCACTCAAATCACTCAAGTTGCCTTGTTTTTTATCACAATTAAAATCAATATCAGTTCATAATAAGATAGTTTCTATAATAGATCATTTGTCAATTCAAACTTGGGTTAAGAAAAAATTTCTTTACCTTTCGATAAAGTTTAAAGTTAAAATCTTAAATTAGGAGTTCTTTTATTATGATGTTAATGTTCATTTAACATCATAAAAAAAAATTCATTTGAGCAGATCCGAGATATGCTAGCTTTGTGAGCTGACTGCTCCTTTCTTTACAATGCTTGGAGGCCCTTTGAACTACGAGACCCTGGTGCCTTACACCACTGAATGATTTTTCCATACAATCTCGGAATCGAAACAAATCTAGGCAAAACACTCTCGTTTTTATTGAGTTTGGATTACCGAGACTCCACTGCATTTAAAAGGTCTGTGCAAAAGGAGAGGCGCATAGCTACGTTTAAACGGTTATCCAAATCCAAATTTTCAACTTTCAACGCCAAAACTAATCAAAATATTTTAAGGAATACTTCTATTTTTTTTTAATTATAATGAATTTTTTACTTAGCACAAAGAAAAAAAATATAAGGATAAACGAAAGTAAACCAGACGAATTTTTTTTGCTCGAATAAACAATTTTATGATTTTTATCAATTTTTTAGGTACAACTACAGTTTTATACTCAGCCAAGTTAATTTCTAAAACTTAAAATATCGTATTAATTGTGGCAAAATTTCGTGGATAACAACATACACACATTAAAAACATGCATGGTATACAACATATTTTAAATATGGATATATGAAAACCCCAAAAACTATCCACAAAATATTCAAATAATAATAGTAATAATAATCACATTATTTGATAGCAGTAACAATAATAATAATAATATGTAATCAATAGATTCGATCACAAACAATATATATTGGTATTGGGTTATATATAGGTAGTACAGGTCCATATTGTGTTCATGTTTGGTCAATGATGCTTACCAAATGAAAACAAAACATCTCTATATTATATGTATCTGCTTGTGAAATTATTATCATTTGTGTAGCTATCTATCTATATATGTGTATATGTATGATAGGTAGAGGTGTTTTAGGTGATATATTATTTTAATATTATCAGCATTGAATCGGCGATGTTGTTGTGATTTATAAAATCTGATTTTATAAATATACGTATTTGAAAAACAAATATTTACAAATAATTTAATTTATTTATTATTCTTTTCATCAATAAAAGACATTGCATGTACTTACAACATCTTCTTATTATATTCAATTATTATAAAAAGACAAAAATTTGGGTTGATTGTATTTATCAATTTAACACAAAGTAACATTTTTTTATAGTCCTTGAAAATAAAAAATTTTTCGTGGTGAGATATTTTATTTCTACAAAAGAGTTATAGAACCTTATATGATGGAATCTTAAAATACAACGCTTTTCTTATGTACTTTGAGTATTTGTCTTCATATTATCTTCAAGAAAACATATAATAAACAATGTACATAGTTTTTCGATCTGAGCTTATAGCGATTAGATTAATTTAATAATAATATTTAAATTGTTATTGTTATCATCCATTATTCTTTAAATAAAGTTATTTTTGCAGTTTTACTAAGATTTATCGAGAAAAATATCTAACGAAAATTTCTCCTTAATGATATATTACGAAAATATTCTCAGAACTTAAGCATTTATTATAGGTTACTGTTTTACAAACTTGTAGTTATTCCTTACCTGTAGTTACTCCAATGGCTATTAAGGGTTCTGTGGACATGAAGGGATTAACAAGAGATTCAGATCATTTTTAACTCCAGAACCAAAAAGGAGGTGTTATAAGTTGGATCGCTATGTGTGTCTGTGTGTCTGTGTGGTACATCGTAACGCCTTAACAGATGAACCGATTTTGATTTTTTTGTTTCGTTTGATAGGTAATTTAATGGAAAGTATTC
This sequence comes from Chrysoperla carnea, assembly GCF_905475395.1. Classification (NCBI taxonomy): domain Eukaryota; kingdom Metazoa; phylum Arthropoda; class Insecta; order Neuroptera; family Chrysopidae; genus Chrysoperla; species Chrysoperla carnea. The sequence goes on from NC_058339.1 coordinate 49,900,605, forward strand.
TTAGCTACGTTTCAAGTGCGAATTTAGGGTTCCGTACCCGGAACAACTAAAAAATAGGCGGTGATCCTCAAAATCGGTTCAGTTTGGAGGAGGCTCGAAGGATAAAGCTAATTTTACCTTCTCGTGGGTTTTTTAATTTTGTAAATTTCGCTTGTCCTTGTTTTTTAATCTGTAGAAACGATTTTTGATTTTGGATAAAACCATCTATCCTCTGTTGAGTTTGATAAAAAAGCAGTCATACTGGAACAAAAGCAATAAATAACTTCAACAAAATTTATATTTATATTCATTTTTTCCCTGAATTTTTATAATTCTGACATTGTTATTTCATGATTGACATAAAAATCCAATCGACATCCATTCATACATACCTATATGTTTATAGACATAAAAACATATAATTCATGATGCGACATAAGGTACTGGAACCATGTAAGGCTAACTTAAATTTCCACCATTTAATTACTTATTGACTGGTTATAGACATTTCATAAATGTGTCATATTTTAGTGGTTCTAAAACTGAAAAAAAAAACTAAATTTAAAAACATAAGTGGTGCTGTATCTCAGGAATTTAGTTTCCCAAGGAGACACGTTATATTCATATAGATAAAAAACTATGTAAACCTATCATTTGATTGCGTTTTTTTATTAATACAAATGCCCATTTACAGTATTATTAATAATTTAATAATTGAAAATAGAAAATTTGTGTCAAAAAAGTGGCTATGGCCCATCTTAAGTCTATTAAAAGTCAAAATTGATAGAAAAATAAATGCAGTTTTTTCTTAAAACAAAAATATCACTCTATGATCTAACATATTCATTTATAACAAAATATGAAGAAAAGTAGTTTAATCACTCATTTATTTTCAGTCAAAATATTTTGTGGGCTATGCTTGATTGCTTGGAGGGCAATTTAATTATCATACGAAACCCTATTCAATTGTAATAAATTCCTGGTAAAATATTTAAATAAACAAGTAAATTTTACAATATTTAAAAAAGACCCGGAAAATTTTTCGGGTACGGAGCATTAAACTCGCACTTGAAACATAGCTAAAAATCCTCTCCTTTAAATTTACTTTCAAAGAAAACCCAAAGAAAATAAAATCAGTGGTTCTGATTAGGCTTCACGATGTCACAGACAGACAGACACACTCACATAGCGGTCAAACTTATCACACCTCCTTTTTTTTTTAGTTCGGGAGTAAAAAATAAAAATTTTTCTTTATTTTAATGTCCAAACGTTTTGGTATGAAAATCTACTGCTTATAACAAAATAGTTTTATATATTTTAGCTATTTTTCTTTGATTATTTTTTACATTTAAAGTTATATAACACGCACTCACTTAAATGTTAAAATAGCGGCGTATTTTTATCTAGGTGGGGTTGCCTTTTTGTCTGTGATAGCCTAGGTAGTTTTTACGAATGCCCACAAAATATGAAATAAATTAGTCATTGTATACTTATTTATTTGAAATGTTGCTATGATAGTACCCAGTCCATCATTGGTTCCACTATCTTATTACAAATTGTATTTGCCAACAGCTACCTACTACCTATTAGGTATAGGTAACTAACTAACCAACTAAAACTAATATATTGGTAGTGACTAGTGACTAAAATCACATATACAAAACATAAATTCCATTAAATTTTTACAGAATGTAGGTAATTGTGGTCATTTATCTGAAATCTATCTATTGTATTGTCTCTGACCGCTACGAACTAACTAACATACATACAAATGCAAATAGATAACACTAGATTGAACTCAAACATACATATAGAACATAGAACATAGAACATAACGAACGTATTCATTAATGAGTAAACTCTTCGATGTTCGAAGGTTCGATTATATTGTTGTGAAGTATATATACCCACCTATCTACCTACAACCTACAAACCTCATCATACCAAAATATGGTATTCCAATATTATATTATTAAGCATTGTGTGTATTCGAAATAGTCCGCAAGCCCACATCTATAAAACTTACTGACTATATAACTGTTGAGACTTTTTATACAGTATGTGCTAAAAGTTGTTAGCCATCTTTTAATAAGTTCTTTCTTTTAAAGTAAGTCACATGCAGAAAAATGTTTCAAGCAAAAGTTTTTCGTATCAAAGATAGACATTTCATGAACAGCTTGATTAGGACCTAGACCTTGAAGTTCGGTCAAAGATAACGCCGGTTTCGTTTGGTTAAAAAATAGAAGAAAACGAATAAGAAAGTTGGTCCCTCTGAAATTACGAAAATTTTCGTTTGAAACCTTTTTTTCAAATAGGGATATTTCATTGAAATTAAATGTAAAAATCTAGTAAAACAATGAAATTTTGGCTCTTATTATGAGTTTTTGAAAGAGCACTTTAAAAATTTTATCTCATAACCAAATAAAGTTCAAAATGCTATGGACAAATTCAGAGATAAATTTTTATACCATGTATATATTAAATATACATAGTATATTAAGTTTAGTCCCAAGTTTGTAACGCTTAAAAATAATGATGCTAAAAATTAAACAACTTTTGGTTGAAACATTTTTTCGTAAACCTCACTGTTTACCCGTGAGGGGGCCAATTAGGCGGAAATTTTATAATATGTACTATACTTGATTATCAGTTATGTATGTGTCACATGTTTGTATGTGTAATGTTTCAACAATTAACTCAGTCAATTGTTTGTTTTCACTTGTTACATTCATTTTCTGACGAATCAATTTCAAACAATAATTGTGTTTTTTTTTTTATAAAGAACAACTGTCTAATTTTATGTTTTGTGTTATCTCTTACTTGTTATGAAATTGAGTATATTACTAAAGCCTTCAAGTTCAAGGTTAAATTCAAGGTGCTTATGATAAAAACCACCATATTTGATATACAAATCTTTTTTAGTTTTAAATTAAATATTTTAATAAAAAATACTTTTTAAAGAAAATTTATTGTACTAAAAAGTAGAAAATAATTATTATTATTACTCATACTTGACTATTTGTAAAAGTTTGAGCACTCCGAATCCTTCACAATTTAAATTGAGTGCTTCAAACATAGCAAATAGTCATGTAGGACTCAAAAAATAATCATTTTCTACTATTTAGTACAATAAAAGCTTATTTCTTACCTAAATTTTTAATTCCAATTATTATGCGATGATATTCTTGTTGGAATAACAAAAAAACGGATACCTATCAAATTGAAGTTAGAATGTGCAAGAAAAATTTTTTAAAGTTTTGAGAAGGAGAATGCCTTTCTTTCGAAAATTTTTTTATGTAACAAGTTTTATGTTCGACAGAATAAAAAAATTACAAAGTATGACCGGTGATGTACTTAGTTTTTTAGGCGTGGGCTTGCGGATAAACTGGTTGGTGCTACCAGTTGGTAGGTTTGGTATGGTAAATCATCTATCTATCTATCCATCCACGTATCGAACATTACTCGATCAGAGATATTCGTTAAACATCGTTTGACAAATTTTGTATCAATATTCAATGTGGTACAATGTTTTAAAAAATATTTTGTATTAATTTTTCTTCATAATAAAAATTTCAAAGTGTAAAAGTGTAAAATTGTTACTTTTTACCACGGGGACAACAACTATAATCCTGGTCTGTCAGTGTGAAAGGGGGATTATATACAGGGTGTCTCAGAATTACACGGTACTATTCTAGGCTCGTGTTCTTAGGCTCAAAATACGCAAAGAAATTCTGAAAATGATTTATTTCTGATTTTTAGATTAAGATTAAGAGATTTTTTTCAGAAATTAGCAGTTAATCAAGTGCGAAATGATATAGCCACGGTTTAAAAACCTTTCATACAATAATTGAATATTGTAATGTGTTTGACAGGTGATCTAATATCTGTCACATTGTCCTAAACACTTCTTGGTAAATTATCACTGTCATCAGTTTTACAAGTACTTGTATAGAACAACAGCTATCAAGAATCTTCCTGATGCTACAGTTAATTTTCAGGAAGCATGCGTTTGTTGTGTAGCATGCTTCATTCATAAAAACGAGGACTACGTTCCCGCTGTCAGTAATAAATTCTTTTCGTAAATATGCTTATACGAACTTTTTGGTAATTTTGTGCTAGAGAGCATGCATCTAAAAAAGTCCCGTGCAATTTTGAAACATCTGTAGATAAACATCCATTTCATTTGATGCTTATCTGAATTAAAATCTTTTTGTACAGAATTTTACGTGATATTTTAAAAATCGCTATTTTAATCGTTAAGAATACGATTTTTGTATTTTTTGGGTCAATAATATACTAAAAATTAGTTTTATCAAAATGTCTAGTGATTTATTTGACTTTTTCAAAGAGATGCTTTCAGAAAATGGTAAAAATTCAGGAAAATTTATTTGTCACCAATTTGGCTAATAATTATTTTTTAGGGTTAATTTAATTGAGAAAATACCATTCTTCCGAATACCGATATCTTTGTTGAGTAATTTCTTAGGTAACGACTAACATCGTATACGCGAGGTGGTCTCTCGGGGAAATTTCCTTAGTCCCTTAAAAATTGTCGTTGAATCGCAAAATCTATTAGATTTTCTTGTCTTTGAACACTCATCAATTTTAAGCAGATGACTTATAATATTCCGCACCAAGAACTTAAAAAGCGTAGCTCTTTCAATATCTTATGTTATTGAACTGCCTAAGAACCAGGTTAGGTTAGGTTAGAGTGGCTGTCCTGGGGTGGGACACACTTAGTCCATAGGGTCCGTTGTGATACCGAAAAAGGGTTGGCCCATCCCCGACCAATATAAATTTGTGATAAATTTGGAGCTGTTTAAGAACAACAGGAGAGCTTTGGAGACGGACTCCAGGTCGGAGAGGTCGTCAAAGAGAGGCTGGCTCAAGTAAGTCCATTTCCTCATGACACGAGTTGGGCAGTGACAGAGAAGATGAGACATTGTCTCCTCCTCCTTACTGCTGTGGCAGCTCCTGCAGTAGTCGTGATACACTGCCTGGTCCAGGCGTTCAGAATTCCTGCCGCTCAACTAGTGTCTTGTAATAGCCACAAAAACTTTGCGAACAGACGCCCTTGGAAGTGATGTAAGATGTTCGGAAAGACTACGATTGTACTCAGACCATTTCTGTCTTGTAGTACCAGAACTACGTTCCTCCCTCCATCTAAGAATTGCCCTTTTTAAGATATCCCCTTTGTGGAGCAACTTGCAGTTCGCAAATGGAACTTCCGTATATTTATAGATGCTTGTGTCTAAGAACTACCTTCACACAAATTTTCTGACTTTTTGCAGAAAATATACTTGTGTTCAAAACGTACGTTACCTTCGTACCTTCGTACCTAACATACCAGATAAGAATACTTTTGAACAGCATTGTAATATATAAATGTTATTGAAACGATATGTTTGAACACTTTCAGTGTTCGAATATTAAGTATAGTGTATATTATTATTACGTAGCGTACCTACCTACCTATATAATATAACCTCACTTCAATATTATTATATTATATGAATGATATTGTTTAAAGCAAACCATGTTTAAGCATCTGTTGTTTAACCAATAATAGGTTTCCACGATTTATCCGCGTTGTGTGGTTTAATCAGACACTCACGCTCAATACCCAATACGTACCTACGTATATACACTTATATATTATAAAACAATTGTATTTGTATATGAACTATATTATCATGATTATCATGTATGAGATGAGTCATTTTGTTCATTGTTCATATTATATTTGAAGTGGGGATAGTGGTAGGGGTAAATAACTGATTATATTTTGAGAGGGTTGAGAAATGATGTGTGTTAGATGAATCATAACAATATGTATGTATAAAACAATATATTATTATTATTATTATTATTGTTATTATTAACATTTACATGTGTGGTAAGTAGAATAACAGTTCTAACAGTGTTATTTGAAGCAAACTGTTCAAATCTGTGGTCAAAATGCTGTTCCCGATAGTTTGAACAACGTGGTCAATGGTATCGAAAAATTAACACCAAAGATGAAAAGTTTCATCCAAAATTAGGGGGTTTCATAAACAATTCCATTCAAATCGGATAAAGTCTTTTGAACCTTATAACGTCAGTAAATGAAAAAATTTGAATTTTGCTCTATCAAATCCAAATTATATCCGATTTTGCTAGATCAAGTATGTGATCCTACTAACTTTGAGCCCTATTTTTCAAATTTGAGGTAAAATAATTTAACTTATGTTTAATATGATGAAGATTGTGGGGTCCTGGTCACTACATTTAGCAGAACGTTGAATGGTATGAACAAAGTAACATAAAAAATGAGAAGTTCAAAAATTAGTAGGTTTTAAAAAATTTTTTATTAAGATAAATTACGCTTTGTTACCAAAGAATCGAAATAAACTTAATGGCATTATCAAAATCCAAAACCTTTTTTTTGCTTTATAATATCATAGTTACATTAAATTTTGACAAACAAAGTTTACCAAACATATCGGTGTCAAAAAGATAAATAATAAACGAATCCTTTTGTTTATTATTTCTCAGAAAATGAATTGTAATCCTTCTTTTAATGACTAGTTGGTACTCTAAGAGATAATATTCGGACTATTATAGTAATAGATTTAATATTTATTTTATTTGTTATTGTTTTTATTATTGGTTTTGATCATCTGTGAATTATATTATATCGGACCATATAATTTATATACTTTTAAATTTTAACTCGATAATCCCCATTTTTAGTGTTCATAAAGGATGTCCCAAAATTAACGCAAAAAGTAATTTTCAAAGAGAAAGTTTTTAAAAATTGAAAATTGTGTAAAAGAAACGGGAGATGTCGTGGAACACTCGGTAGGAACTATATTCCTTTCGCAACTTGGTACATTAAAAATGTAGCGCATACTTTTTTTATTTACAAGATATATTACTGAATATTTAAGGATTTAATTTTTTAAGTCAAATACTTGTTGGATTCTTTAAAGAATTTAATTTTGTAGCTACTTTAAGTTTTTACTGCATGAATGAATTATATTAGAATGAGTAATATTAGAATTGTAGACATACTTCTGATTTAGTAGTCAACCCAATTTGTGCGTGCATTACGTTTAGTTTGATCAGGATATTTATTATTACACAACAAAAAAATTTCATTGTACTTACTTTAAATTATCTCTGTTATCTTTAGCTTCCGATAACTTTCACAACTTTTTTTAAAAATATTTTGACAAAAAGTACAAATTGACAAATTATAAAAATATTTTTGCCTTTTCTCAAATTCATGGAAAGCTGAGTCAATGACAGGAAGGAAAGATTTAATTCGTTCATTCAACCATCCGATTTTTCGACGATACGATGGGAGGCCCCGAGGCCCTGACCCTCTGGCATCGTCCTACATTTGGTCCTGTTCAATTTATTTAACAATTCGTTGAATAGTTTTTATACGATATCGCCTAAATTTATGAAAAAATTTTATATTTGGAAGCAATTCCAGAGATTTCTCTGGTAAAATACACATCTAATCGTCGAATAAGCTGGATTTTAATGTTTTACTGTGTTATAATTACCTACCTCTAATAATCTATTGACATGAAATGAGAGCGACATGTTTCGGAGGTATTGCCAAAAGAAATTGCTTCAGGACTTCAAGAAATCAATGGGACCCGATTTTTATATTTTTGAGGCAATACTATTGAACATTTTTATCCATAATCGTAACATTTCATAATCCTCCCTAGTACTTCTCATATTAGATCTTCATTTTAAATTCAAACATATATTTTCAGCTTTCTGGTGGCATTAACACCGCCCTATTGAATTTTCATTTTTTAGTTTATATTTTTTTTGTTTTTGTGGAGACAAAAATTTTTGTAATTTGATTATAATAAAATTTGATGGTTTTGATATTATTATTTTGAACTATTGAATATAAAAACATATTTTTAATATATATTAATATACATAATATATAAAATTAATAATTAAAAAACATTTTATAATTATTTTAAAATAATAATAATAATTTATATTTATTTTTGTTTTAAAATAGTTTGGTTTATAAAACAAAAACAACAACAACAAATAATTATGATTATGATTATTATTAAAAACAGCACACACATATTTTAAAATAAATTAATAATTTTATTAAATATATTTATATATAAAAATAAATTATAAAAACACATATACTATAAACATGTATAAAACAATATGTTTTATGTACACAAATGAAAAAATATTTATAGTAATTATTCATATATATTGGGTGATATTTACATCAACAAACAATAATCTTTACTAATTAAAATTGGTTTTTGTTGAGTTAAAATGCGGAAAATTTAAGGTAGTTTAGCCATAAATCCACATTTCTTAAGTTAATTATACTTGATGGAATTAAAATATAGTGTTAGTACCTATACTTGATGCGTTTTATCGATGCCAACATGTCAAAAAACAAAGTACATTTTTAAATAACACAGTTTAATTTAAATAGTTCTAGATGTTTTAATTAAAAATATAAATTCGAATCAATTAAATTGTACTATTAGGCTCAAAAACACACTTTATAGTTCAACAAGTGAAAACAAACAATTGACTGAGATAACTGTTGAAATAATATGTATAGACAGTGTTGATTTCATTACACATATACCTAATACGTATACATGTCACACATACATAACTGATAATCCCATATTAATACATACTATAAAATTTGCATCTAATGTGTGCCCTCGTGAGTAAACAGTGATGTTTAAAAAAAATGTTTCAAACAAAAGTTGTTTATTTTTATAAGGAACATTTTTTACATTTAAACTTTTGTTCTATCTCTAACGGTTTACAAGATGGGTCCTACGGACCCAAGACCCAATTGACCTATGTTGCTCATTTACGAACTCGACCTCACTTTTTACGTCCTGAGTGCGCCGTAAAAATTTCAGCTTGATATCTTTTTGTGTTTTTGAGTTATCGGGTTGGCAGACGGACAGACAACCGAAAATGAACTAATTAGATGCTTTTATGAACACCCATATTAAAATTTTGATGGTAGCATCAATATTTTTAAGCGTTACAAACTTAGGACTAAACTTAATATGCTATGTATATTTCATATATACATGGTATAAAAAGTTGGCTTCGATAAAACGCATCAAGTATAGGTATATTTAATTTGTAAAAAAAGGAAATTTTCAAACCGATTGTTAATGCTCTCAAAAACTAACAATAAAAAAAGGAAGTAAAACAAAAAATAGTAAGTATTGGACGATACATACTTACGACAAATTTGAATTGTGGTGGTGCCTGGAAATCAAGTATTTGGTGAGTATGAAAATCTGCATTATAATTGATTTAATTTGTTTGTCTACATTTCAATAAAGCCAAAATATTTTGTCGTCAATAAAGACTTCACTAAATAAAAATGTATTTATAGACAATGTGAAAGGTATGAATGAGCTTGTTTTCTTTTTCAAATTTTATTAAAGGAAATAATAAATAAACAAATCAGAAAAAAAGTGTAAATACAGAAAAATTATCTTCTGATTTTCTAAAACAAACAGAAGAATCTCAAAGAAGCAAAAAACGAGATAAATAAATTAAACAATTTTCGGATTAAAAAAATTTTACTAAAAAAATGAAACGTCGCGTCGCCGGGACCTGGCATTCATAGATGAAAAGTTAAGTAAATCTACGAATTTGAAGTAAATTATACATTTTATGCATTATTGTTACTTATGTGTCGTTGAAGTTGCATACCTAAAAAAAAGTATTTTTTCATTAAATAAACGAATTAATATGACGTTCATCCAACGTGCCCTTAAACATTTATAAAGTTGTTCAGTTCCAAGTTTTCTTGCCATTCTTATCTCGAATTTCTTAATAATACAACTTATTAATAAAATATATATCCTGTATATATATCTACAAGACATGGTAGTTGCCTATACAAAAACATATATGGAGGATGTATGGAGTAACAACACTACCTATATTTAATAAATGTATAGGAATAATAATAAAATATTACATAGATCATATTTATTATAACTTTAATAAATAAAATAATAATAACAAAACGTTACTCTAACATGGTAATAAAAACATTATATTTATTGTTGGTATTTTTAGTAAATATTATTTAAAATACAAAAAAATAATAACAAAAACAAGTAAAATTCATTATTTTATTTTATATATGAAACATTTTTAATATTTATAATAGTTATCTATTTATAAAAAATATTACATACAATGCAACATTATTATGTGTTAATAATAACAAATATTATGAGTACAATAATACTACAAAAAGAAAAAAATAATTGCACTAAAAAGTCCAGGGTTTATTTAAGAGTGAGCAAAGAGCAAGAAATATTGATAAGTTTAGACTTTTTTATTTATACAAATCCTTTATCAATAATGTAAAGTCAATCATTGAGTAGACACACTGAATTTTTCTCTGAAATATTCACTGAATGCTGTTTTTTACCAAGGTTTTGGAAGCCTTCGATCTCCTATTACTAATAAGTAAGTTTGGACAGTAAACAATTTTTGTTATCAAAATCGGCAGTAACAGGAGTTTATAGTACCTATATTTATTTATAGAAATCCTTTGAGCAAAAATAATGCTAATTGTTTTAATTTTATTAAATGGGAGATCTCTGGGTAGATAAGAGTCTATGAGGCAAAGCTTTTCTTAACACATTCGTTTCTTGTGGAAAACATTAAAACATTTTAGATTATTTTGAAAAAGATTCACTATTGCGAAAGAAAAGTATACTGGAGGATGGTGAAAAAGTTCGGACATCAAAATATTCTAGATTGCTTTGAACTGTAAAGAATGTGAGCATAAAATTATATCATGTTCGAAAATAGAAGAGAATGTTCTCGAATGTTTCGAACTACTGAAAAACTATCTTACTTACGAGATCAAAGAGAATAATCATAACTTAATGTTTAAAAAGTTAAAGAACGTATTGGAAGTTAGTTAAATTCGAGAACATTCAAGTATACTTTCGAAAAAAAAAACGCAAAAAAATGGAATACTTATTTATGAGAAAGCTCCTATTTGGTACTTTTAAATGGTACAATTTTCAGTTGTGTTTTAAGTTATGTAAAAAAAGGAATCTGAAACAAAAATACATACAATTTTTCATTTATACTTTACTCGGTGAAAAATACGAAAATTTTGTTACGAATTTTTTGGTCAGAATAAATTTTTAAAGTGTAAACTTTTTGGCAAAAAACATGGAACTTGTGTCATCGCGTGTTTGTAATTGAAGTCCTCCTAAACGGATGGACCAATTTTGATGAAATTTTGTGTGTGTGTTCAAGCGAATACGATGAAGGTTTAGATTCAAGGTCACTACAATAGGTTTTTGAGAGTTCCGCACCAAAAAATTAAAACCCATGAAATATAAATGTTGGAAACGCATTTAAATATTATAATACATTAGATCTTACTATTCAAATGTATTTGTTTGTAATTTATTAGTATTCAGGAATGGTGAATAGGTATTTATTAGAGCTGTAAGCGATCGCAGCGAACTCCACTGCCGAAGGCTCCAGCCAGGCCAAAGGCCAGTTATTCCAAAGTTGGAAGGTTCCACTTTCGTCGACAGTCCCTTTGACGAGTTTTGCACATTTTAGAGAAATTTTCAAGGCCACTTTGATCAAATACCATGTGTTCACATGACTTTTTTACATTATTTTGTTGTAAGACTTATTATTATTTACTAAGCTGTACAGTTACAATAAATTTTATTTTCTGAAACGTGAACATTGTAAGCAATAGTGTATTTTTTATTTAAAATAAGTTTTCTAATATGTAGCTGAAAATCAATAAAATCGTACTTGCAGTGAAGTATAAAATCTTTTTCTGAATATCCATGTTAAAGTTTGTTATTAAATGTATGCCAAAATTTTGGAATTCGTTGTACAAAAAAAAATTATGATATTGTTTAAAAATATGTATATTATATAATTTTTTACAATAGGAAACATAATCTATTATTTATGAAAATTAAAAACATTTGACATCATGATTGCACACACATTTTATTTTATATATCAATAACATATATGTATAAATATATATCTATATCTAATATTCATGAATTATAATAACTAATTGGTATTGTTTGCAGGTACACATACATACATGATGTATGTTATAGATATTTTTTTGAATATTACAGTCAAAAACGGTTATAATGACATTAGTCGTCGAAATCCTTCAAATTAGTCGTTTATAACAACCAATATATAGACTAACATATTTCTGTTTCTCGGCAGATATAGCCATTTACCGGACGAGAAAGCAGGTAGGCTGAATATTGATTGTCAACAATTGGATACTGATGAGGAAGTTGATATACCACATTCTAATCATCACTACATAGAATAAAAAAAAGTCGCTTCCCGCTGTCTGTCCCTATGTATGCTTAGATCTTTAAAACTACGCAACGGATTTTGAAGTTATAAAAAAATTCATCATCAAAGTTGAAAATAAGATACAAATAATTTCAATCCGGAATCTAAAATTGCCTTGATGCTCGGGCTCTCTTAAAGTTAAAATACAAACTTTAACACAACCGCGTTGATTGTTGATCAAAAGAAGCTCCTGCAGATATTTCTCTTTGGATGATTATTATTTCACAGATAATATATCACCTAATATCAAACGAAAATCGTATGTCCCTTCGATGTTATAATAACAGATTTTGACTGTATATAATTATATATCATATATCCAAATATTTTTTAATCAATTTTTTGATTTACACAAAATAAATTCTGGTATAAAAATTTCATACAGCACATGTAGTTTTCGTTTGCATATGTTATCATGGTGCATATTTATTTTCTTATATTGGTATTTAAAGAATAAAATTCTGGATTTTTTCTAAGCTGTATTATTTATTTTAATATTATTACTTACCTACTATTTGGAGATAGTGATTGTTTCTCCATTTGATGTAACGAGGTTTATACGCAACAAGAAATATTATTAAAAAAATTTTACAAAACTAATTTTATCATGGTGGAGGTAAGACTTAACGAATAAAATGATGCATGCTTCAGTTTTGATTTTTTTTAAAGCTATATTATTTATTTTTCTTATACCTTCTTATTATTTGGAGATAGTAACTATTCCTCCTACTGGGAATGTTATAAAGAAAATTTCACAAAACTTCAGTAGTTTTTCTAACACTATACTATTTTAATCTTAACTTAGCAATAATAAAATTTTGAAAATTGTGAAGCAATCGAAAATAGTTTCCATACCTAAGTTGTCTATTTGAATGTTTGACGATTTTTTAAGTTTTTGTTTATTGATGTAGTAATTTTCAGGTAAACTTAGAACTTAATTTAATTGAGTTGAGATTTTTTTAACGAGTGATTAGCTATTCATCAAATATGCAGATAATTATACATTTTTTGAAGTGGATAATGGTAAACACATGTTGTCAAGGTACAATATTGATCTGAATAAATTTTCTCGTTTTAATGAGACCTTCCACTTCCTAAAGGTAAATACAATAAGCATAAATTATTAATTATTTAAGCATGGTATAACAAAAGCTAGTTCTTTTCGAAAAGGCTAGATTTATTAATTTCGATGATTTTCATAAACTTTAATTTTTTTTTTGTAATACGCATCATAAATTTATCATTTAGAAATAATTCAAATCTATATAATTACAAAATGATAGTTTCTATTCATTCGAAATAAACCCAAATATGAATTTAAACTTGTTTTTAAATTTTTTTTTAAAACCACCCGAATACTATGCTTATTTACAAAGAATATATATACAAAATATAACAAAATTATCATAATAACATACATAAATGCATAATATGTATCTTACCTATTGTATGCAAGTAACCAATTGTATGAAAGTGGAAATACAGATGGCCATATTTAAAAATAAAAAACGGCGTTCATAATGAATAACGAAAAACCCTTTGTATACATACAGAATGATAAATTTTTATATTAATTAGTTATTTAGTACAACTCTTAATAATACAAAACTTGTGTTCCTATGGAATACAGGGAGGTGTGTCTAAAAGTTTAACTTTTGAAAACGAAATGGTTTTAATTTCGAGAATAAGCTGTAAAATAAAATTAATTTAAAAGGAACAAATAAAACACATAAAGCTCTTCGATTTAACTATCTATAATTTCAGGAAAAAGGCGTTTTTTGAGTTTTTCTACAGTCCAATGTAGGGATATCCTTTTAAAGGCTTTTAAGGATATAATAAAAGTCAGCGAGTGGTTTTTATCTATGCTCACGTTGGCGTGAATTATTCTTTATGTTTGATCTTTGCCCATTGAATTTTAAGAACTTAGAACTTATGGTTTTATTTGTTGCGTGCAGAACTGATTCTTAATATTTAATATTTTTATAATGATCTTTTATTTATTTGATTGTCTTTTAAGTTAGGTATTAGTGTATTTTTTGAACAGGATTTATAGGAATTTTTTTCCAATGTATATACAATCAATTTTAATTCCGTGTGAAAAAAATAAAAAACAAGGCCTGGGTTTCAGGAAGAAAATGACGACGAACGTACGTTGGTACCGTACACACACACTCACATACTTCTTCTCCAAATTGTGGTTAGTGCCCTATGATGACCATGAAACGTAAAGATATGTTGAAAATTTCTATTTCGAAAATAGGACCCATTACAATAAGTTCCTATACTGTGAAGAATACCGAATGTAAACTTTTACAAAATATTTTTATCATTTATGTAAGAATACTGCCTATGTTTAGTATAAATATTTTTGTTTAGAAACACAGAAACTGCTTTGGTTCCCCTTGAAATTTGATTCGTGTAGAGTGAGGAATTACTACGTAAAATAAAACCTTTAAAAAGCTTGAATGCTAGAAATTTTCTCTTCGGAAGTTTCTGTTTTTTATTATTTTTTTTTTAAATTTCTGCTTTTTTTAAATAAGGGAGGCATTAATATTTGGCAAACCATTCTGTACGTAAGTTGTTTAACCCCAATGAAGGTACGCGTCAGATTTACCCTCGAATTTATACACATAAATGGGTGGAGAAGTTAACGTACTGTGTATATGATACACTATTGTATTAGAAATAGGGTGTTTAAGTGTTAGAAGGGATTCAGCAGTATATATATATATAAATACATGAAGGTACCCTTACATTGTAAGGTATTATGTTCAGCCAAATGAATACTGAATTGAAGTTCACTTCTTATAAAATTAGTAATAGTTTTTTGACTAATTGTAATGTTTTACTAACCTACTGACCAATAATAATAAACCAAACCAATTCTTTCTAGTTAATTGTTCGAAAATTAGTTAGAATTGATTTCAAAAACTTTTTAAATTTACTTTGAAACGAGTGTATTAAATTTAATTAGGTGATAATTTAAATCGAAATAAATTGGAATTGAAATAATTATTACTTTTTTGATTAAGGTAGTTCTCTCTTTATATCCAAATCCATATAAAAACATGTTCTTATATTCGTGCACTATTTGTAACAAGACAAAAGTGTAAAATACTGATTACTGAGACTAAGTGTTTTTTTGCTTATCTTTTCAACAAATCATGCGAGAACGATTTTCTTGCTAACAAAAAACTCGTCATAAATTGAGGTTTCAATACCTTGCTTTTGAAAAAAATTGTAAGTATCTCTCTCATTGCATAGATGGTGAAAAAATTTCCTTTTTTTCATTTTATACAGTTGTAGCAATCTTATATTTCAATTTTATTGAATTACTAAGAAAAGTCCTTTCAAGATTGAACTACCTCAAGCCTGGGACGAGGCACAGTATTTAACAGTCATTTCAGAACAGCTAGAAATTTGAGAAACTCTTTCAAGGGCCCTGGAAAGTTTATAATTGTAGAAGTAATGAAATATTTGAAGACAAATTGAGTTTCTTGTAGCTCATATTCTTTTTGTATTTATTTTTGAAGTTATTAATTTTTTTGGGATAGAAATTGTTTTTCTTTTTAAAAAAGAAAAGTTAAGTTTTAAGTAACATAAATAAACCTTTACTAAAGTCTCAAAAAGATAGATACATGGAAGTTGTTATAAAAAAATTGTTAAGAAAAAGAAAATAGATAAACTAAAAAATAAGCTTTAGAAGATAAGAAAATAGATAAACTTAAAATTTAGCAACCTACAGTGCCACAGACAATTTTAATAGCTTAAAATTTATTTCAAAAGAACAAATTATTTTAATTTGAAGAAAATCAAATTGATCTTAAAATTTCTAAAGTGTTTTCTAAAAATATCTTGAATTAATAATTTTTACATTATCTAATTTTATAATAATTAAGTCATTATAACACAGGAAGGGACTATTTTATTTAAAATATAAAAAGAGTTACATCGTATTAGTTTTGCTAAACAAGATTTATTTAAACTAACTTCCGACGACCATACTCTGAAAGATTTAATTGTATTGTTATAAAGATCGATATCCTTTTTGCAAATAAAATATTGTACGTTCTCACGGTCAAAAACAAATTAATAATAACAATTTTATAATTCGTATAGCGTTTTATTTGAAAAAGTTTGATCAAAAAAATAAATAAAAACCCATCTGACGACTATACCTATATATATATAGGATGAACGTTTAGACTATGCTGACCTCTTGTGTCGCTTTATAATACTTATTATTATTTATATTAGATTTAATAAAAATCTTTTTGTGTATAACATGTAACAAAATTAAATGGATGTTGTATGTTCGATTAGACTTTTCATTCTGATTTTCAGGAGTTGTCTAAGGTTTATTAGCTTAATTTTTTCTTATGATTGTGAGTATATACAAGAATAAGACCCGCTATTACAAATATCAAGTGTATAGGAATTTCATCGCCATTAAATTTTATATCCTTGTGTAAAATTGTCCTAAAATGAACTCATGAAATGAAAGAGTCATCTTAAAATTAGCACAGCCTACACGAAACTTAATTTCGATTTCAGTAGTACTTACTTATTATGTAAAGTACATCTATAATCTTATAATTTTGCCAGCATCAATAAAAGGTTTGTATAAAACTTCAGGACTTCATTAATGCGAAGATGTTGGCTGCCGGTTATCTTCTTGTATCTTCATCTTCACTTTCGCTATAACTTTCTTTTCATAATAAGATTCCAATTTAAAGCGGCTCTAATTTCACTGTCGGAGTGTCTTTCGGAGTGTTTGTGGATATAATTAAAACAAACTCTTATGTACAGCGGCTAAGTTGCCGAGCTAATAAAGCCACCACCATTTTTACCAGTTTGACAACTAAAGCAGTGGTAGTATGATCAATTATAATAAATGGCGGCGGTAGATTGATCACACTGTCGTATCGATTACGCTTGGATAAGAACGATGTAACCGACTCCACCCACATCATAAATTTAATTGCACATATATTTTGTATTAAATAAATAAATAAAAATAATGATGTGAGTTGCCTCTGTTATAGATATATATGTCTGAGGAATGGATGTTTAACTCCATTATTATTATTATTATTATTATTACTATTTCACTCTATAATTTAATTGGATTCGACAATGGCAAGTGTTCAAATGCACAAAACAGAGTTTCAAAAGTTGTTATTGCAACGAGCTACAAATACTTTTTATCAAAAGTATTATTAAAATAACAATTACTTACAAAAAATAATCAATTCCCCATTTCACATACTTAACTTTAAGTATAATAAGTAGGAATCCGTAGTTTTTTATCTATAAAGGAGATAAACTTTGTTTTTTGGGCCCATTTATTCAAGGATATTGTTGGAGACATCTTTGAAAAAATAATCAAAAATTTCCAGTAAACTTATTCCATAAATGAAAATCTCGAACAATATCATTATTAAATTGATCTTATACAATACATTCATTCGATGTACACTCCATACAAATCATATCCAATATATTATCTATATGTAGTATATATTTATTTATTATTGAAATATCTTTTTGTTTCATATTGAAAAAAAGAATTAAGCATATTATAATCATTAAACAATTTGTGTAATAACAAAAATTATATGTTTATATTTATACATATTATTTATAAATATATTTATATGTATAAATATAAATGTAATTTCTATAATATATATAGAAATTTTGCACGTTTTTATTTCATGACACAATTATATTTAAATAAAATACCATCCATGTACCAATCATATTCGGAAAAAAATATTAATTTAAAAAGTTTATATTTTTAAATGTTCCTGTTAATAACGGGAGTTCATAAAGAATGGTGAAAATGGAACTATATATTCATGCGTAGACTTTGTATAAAAAAGATTCCAAGGTATTATGGTGTACAGTCACTAAATATAGTTTCTATAAATAAGTTTATGATGGTAAAAACGCTTCATGAAAACATGAACAGAGGATTTCTATGAAGCTTGTGTTGGAAATATTCGGGAATACTGCATTTTTATTTTGAAATCCGCTTCAAGTTCAAAGTTTACAAGAACAGGTATTATCTACTTTTCTCTATAGTTTAAAAAATTTATTTATTTAAGATATTTGGAAGTGCCGGAAATAAGAAGCAGTACCTGGATGACCGAGCTTTGCTGGGTATTTTAATTAAATACGATATACGTATACTATAATAATTATATATATAATTATATATATAGTATTATATATATATATATATATATATATATATATATATAATACGATATACGATATACGATATACGTATATCACAACAGCTATCGATTGACCAAAACTGACATGGCCACACGGACCGCACACTTATACAATACATACGAAACGAACCACGTGCAGTATATATACTCGCCAATAGATGTCAAAAAGAGTCATATTTTGCAGTTTATATTACAATTTTTCCTGAAAAAACGCATAAAACGATGTTTTCTAAAAATGGTTAGATTAGCTAGATTGACTTTTCGCCTCAAAAACTCCCTATCTATCACCGGAGAGGCTTAGTATTACTTTGGATTCTTTTAAGACTACTTTTTCCTGATTGTTAGGGGCAAAAATTCAAGAGTTAGGGTCGAAAATAAAAAAATCCGCGTTCTAAGGTATATGGTTGGAATTTCAACGGAAATTCCACAGGAAGATTTTCTTTAATATATCAGGCTACTTGGAATACCTTTTTATCACGCAATAAAGAAAAAAACTCCTGTGCGAAATCACGGGCTGTCTAAATAAAATTTTTAACATATCCAAAATCCAAGAGAATAAATTCGTGGAAATAGTCAGTATGAAATATTTGAACTTTACCTGTATTATGTTAAAAGTTTTTTAAATCTTATATACTTTATTTAAATTAGCTTCGGCTAACTAATTTTTTTACGTTAAGCTTAACATATTTTTATAGCGTGTGATCAATAATTTACAAACTCCTCTTATTACATATTCGGTTTGTCTAAAGATATACCAATTTCAGATATTCATCAAATATTTAATATTTTAATTTTGGGTTTAGAAAGTATACCTAATATTAACGTTTTGTGAGTATATAAAGTGTGATTATTCATTTTTCGTGAATGAAATATTTTTATTTTGTGTTTTAATTTCCAAAATTGATTAGTGTCAAAGATAGGTATAATTGCTTTGTTTTTAAGCGTTAATAAGCCCAATTACATCATCATATGTATATGAAAAACCATTGGGAATATTCCGATGTTTTTTTTTTTTTTTTTTTTGCTTAATTAAAAGCTAATTCATGTAACAAACGAAAGCGGAAAATTATTTTTCTGTAAACTATAAAAATAATCAAGACAAAACCCTCTTAAGATTTGTTAGTGCCTCTTTCTAGAAAAACAGGATTTAAATGAATTCTTATGGTATACTTAGATTGTATTGTTTGTATGGTAAACTTATGTATAAAATACTATGTATAATAAGGAAGTTTTCGTATTTATATATTAGATTACTAAGAGTAATTGATATGCAAAATACATAAAAATCCTGTCCATTTCACGATTAAATGAGTATTTTTCGTATTATCTACCAAATCGCTCCAAAATAATCGCTTTTCGATTGGCGATATCGAAAACTTCGCTTCCAAACGTTATATGAAGCTAGTTTTGAAAGTTTTTGGTCCAAATTCACTTTATATACCAAGGTTCATCAAATTCCAAAACAAAAGTTTTTTAAATGACCATGTTTTCAAAGGGATACTCCATAAGAAAATTGCAAAAAATCGGGATAATTTTTAGTCTCTAATTTGGATAAAATCATTATTGCGTGTAATTTTGATCCAATAAAATTCAAAAATTCAAAAGTTTAGTTCTAAGTTTGTAACGCTTATAAATATTGATACTACGAGCAAAATTTTGGTATTTGTGTTCATAAAAGCCATTTCCGGTTCCTCATTTGAATGTCTGTCCTTCCATCCTTAAACATGATAACTCAAAAACGAAAAAAGATATCAAGCTGAAATTTTTATAGCGTGCTCAGAACTTAAAAAGTGACGTTGAGTTGGCTAATGAGCAACGTAGGTCAATTGGGTCTTGGATCCATAGTACAAGTCTTGTAAACCGTTAGAGAGAACATAAGTTTTAATGTAAAAAATGTTCCTTATAAAAAAATAAACTTTTCTTTGAAACATTACATGACGTAAAAAAACAAACGATTGCGTACTCAACATTATCTATACATAGTATTTCAACAATTAACTCAGTTAATTGTTTATTTTCAATTATTTGAACTAGTTTTTAGAACTGCACAAAAAATAATTTAGAACACAATTTGTGTAAAACTGTACCTTAAAAAAAGTCTGATTGTAAAATGAACAAAAAATATCTTCAACATAAAATATTCAATGTTAAATGATAAAATGGAAATAAATATTAAAAATTTGTATTACATATAAAAAATTGTTAATTTATACTTAAATAATTTTGAGAAAATAAAATAACAAATGAATTTTACAATACTCATCAGTATTATAAATAAATTAAGTTTTTATAACAGGAATATATCAACTAAAAAAATGTTTAAAATATACAAGAGGTTGATAATTAAAAAGACAGAGATAGGAATGACATAATATGTACCTACACAAAAAAAAAGTTTAAACAATAAATCAATTCAACCAATTTCAATTAATAATTTTGATTGTTCGTAAATAATTATTGTGTTTGTTTCTAGGAAATAATTAGATATAGAAGATACTAACTATAAGAGTCATAGAACTTTTAAACATTGTAAAGGGTGTCCATAAATAAATCTAAAAAAGTAAATTTAATAGAAAATACAATTTTGACTTGAGGTAGTTTTGCCAAAAATCCACTTTTCTTAATAATAATTAGATGAAATTAAAATCAAGTGTTAATTTAATTTGTAAAAAGAAAGAAATTTTCAATCAAATGTGAAGTGAGATATTTATAATTAATACACAACGGGTCCGATAAAGTATAAAAAAGATATAGTTTTGTGAAAATTTAAAAACGCTAATTTAAAAAAAAAATTAATTTCATGAACAGTTAAAAAAACTTTGTAATGTAATATGCACAGTAACCGGACAGTCAAAAATATGACCTATACCAAAATATTGTTCGTATCATCAATATTTCTAAGCTTTACAAACTTAGGACGAAAATTATTATACCTTGATAAATATATCATATATACAGGGTATAAAAATCCAACGGCAAGTACTAAATTCCATAATTTGGGAGGTAAATTTCTCTCGGAAAATTATTCAAAGTTATACAACATAAATTTGTTACACCCCGTAGATTCACTTTAAAGAGTCACAGACCTTTAAATTGCCAACTGAGATTAGTTTTTTTTTATTTTTTTATTTTTGTTAATTATAGGCTAAACTTAAGAATTTTTTTGATAAATTACATGCACATTTATTGTATTTTCCAATACTGTGACATTTCATATCTAGCCCTAGCCTCATGCCACATTTTCTTATGCTGAAATCCCCTACTGAAGCTTTTTTTTGCCTGAAATGTTGTTCTAAACTTATTCACTAATCGTACAACTTAATTAATAGTAAATGTTCCAACAATAGGGGATAATCCTGATGTCGAATTGGCCATATTACCCATGAAAATGTAAAACTAGACTTGATACCATTACAAAATTTGATGGTGAAATTAAAATTGATTTAAAAACAAAGAAGTTATAATCAATCAAAGATTGTATTCAGGTTTCCCATCTCCTTTTAGCAAAACAAAGTTTTGTATGTAATCTCTATGGCGGTACCCACGTATGGCGTCACTATAGTGAGTATCTTCCTCTTTGTTCAATTAGGAACTTCAAACGTTCATATCATGCATACTTACCAAAATTAATATAATTTAAACTCGAATTAAACGCAAAACCTGGCTTTTGCATGATAAATAAAATAGTATATAATTACAAGGAGCTATTGTAAATTTGGTGTTAATACTTTATCCAAGGCACAAAAATCTCCCACGTGCATCAATATATTCATAAAATTATCAAAAATATACAACAAAATTAAAGTAAAATATAAACAAAATATTCCATATAGATGTTGCTTATACCGTTTGTGTAATGTGTGTAGTGTATACACTTTTGGAAAAACGACAAACAAAATCGAAGCTCTAAGATAAGTATTAAAACACTACGGCTCTACGATTCCACGACTCTACGATATACAATGTATGCAGGAATAATATTTCTACGTTGCAAGAAAGACATGCTCATATACCTAGCTATCTTATTATTACAATAACAATAATAAATGTGAAAATGTATAATATTAATGAGACTTCGTACAATATTAATAACTTAATTTCTCTTTAATTAGTCGATTGGCTATAAACTTTGTTTCTATTTACATAATATTGAAGTTCATACATTATTCGATTTATGTGAAATTTATTTTGTCCGAGAAAAAACTTTTTTTCGTAAGTTATTACTTATTTGTGTATAAATTTCTTAGAATACAAACAACATACTTTTTTCTTTTCAAGTTGTTAGAAGATTTATACCACAAATAATTTGAGGAACCACATAAATTTAAAGAACAAGAAAGCGTGTAAAAATGAAACCCAAGTGAGCCAAAAAAAGAATGAAAACTATATAATTTTCCAATTAAATAAATAAACTAGCATAAAATAGTTTAACGTTAAAATGTTTCTATTACAATATATTCTTATTTTTTATTAAAAATTGAACTATGTTAAAACATTCTGGTCTGGAACAAATACTTATAAAATTCTATTATATTAGAAAACAGAAAATTGTGTCTGATGACGTAGAAATTTTAATACTTAACTGAAAAATTAAAGAGAGACTTGTACAAAGACATATAATGCAGAGAAATAGAAATATTCGATCTTGCCCAGAAAATTTAAAGACTTTTAGACAAATTGTAGAAATGAATTTGACAGGAGTAGTGTTCTTTAAACAGTGTTATTAAGAAATATATTTTATTCGAAGTACAATTCTTAAAAAGAATTAATTGAAAAATAAATATTATAACGGAGAAATATTAAAAATTAGTTTTATAAGCAGCAAAATTGTATAGTTTACATATTTTGCTATAGTAAAATAAAAAGTGGCTACGATTCTTTTTCTGCCACAACTGTCCGTTATTAAGCCCTTAATGTTATAGTATAGCGACGACCTGCCTTTGCCAAATCAGTCATTATTTTTCTATTATAACTTTTGTTTGATAAGATGCAAAAACCTATAATAATTTATCGGTTATTTCAATTTAACAGATTTCCCGTTCCCTCCACCATAATTTCTAAGATATACGTTATTCTTGCTTTGTCATTGGAATATCATGTATTTGGATCTGTGTAATGTATTAAATTAATTCTAAAACTAAAAGTAGGTGAAAATTTATTTTATAAATTTATTTATATTTCTAATCTAAATGAAATTCACTTTACTACAACCCGTTCAGTGTATAGTGATAATAATTAACCCATCGTTAAAGATGTAGTATATAGGCGCTACTATTCAGTTAGTAACGTACTGTCTTATATAGATACATATCTATCTTATATAAATACATATTTTCGATCTTTAAAAAAGTTATACTTACTGGTTATTTAATTTAGAAATGCATAAATTTGCCAACATCAAAATACGACTTCTAATAAAATATTTTCGCAGTTCAGTTGTAATTTTAGAAGTATTTAGATATAAATGCGGATATTTAGTGGACTTGAGAAGTTATATAGTAGTTTTGTTTTCAATATTTTCTTCAATTTTGTGGCAGGCAAAAAAATTGTCCCAATACAAAATATTAATACAAAAAACAATCAACGTTTATACTTGTATCAAAATTATAAAAAATTAAATGCACATATTCTTTAATATAAGCATTCGTTCGTTACCTGAGTAAATTAAATTATAAGAGTTTTAAATTGCAGCTTAGGTTTTGACACAGGAATAACATTAATAGATTATTTTTTACAAAAATAACCGCATGTTCTTTAATATTTGCAGGTAAGTAGAGTAAGAGAAAAAAAGTTCTTTAGTAAAATTTCAAGCTGCTGAAATAATAGCATAAATTGTTTTAAATATTATATACCTTACACAACGACGATGGAAAAAACCTATCAAAAAATTATTCTTTATACTTTAGACATTTTTAAAACCCAATAATAAAATGCATTTTTGTCGTTGAACTATCCTCAATTTTTATGGAGATATAAAGAAAATTGTTCATATACGTAAAACGAGTTAATTTTTTTGTATAAATTTTAAATTAGTAAGTAACTATATTTCTAAAATGCAAATAGTTATTTTTTATCAAATCTAATATATTATTATAAGTAAAGAAGAGTGTAATTCTTTGAAAACTCGCAAATAATGAAGTTAAGGAAATAATTCACGTCTAATGCTAAGTCTAGTCAAAATTTGATTTAAATTGAGTTTGATGGACATTATTCTACAGTTTTGATAATAAAAAAAATTAAGATTATAAATAAACTTAGATGGAATAAACGTTTTTTGTTTTTTAGAAGACACTTGAATAGAAAGAAGCAAAAATAATTAATTTAACACTCGACAAACAAAGTATTGTGTCTGTCAATTCATTTCTGTTTTCACACGTAGTATTGTATATAGTTTTATGAGAAAGAAAATAAAGCGACATTTAATACTTAAAGGAAATCATACTATCATATTGGATCAAAATTTTACGCTCAACCCTTAGTCGATTGTCAAAAGTGTAAAAGTACTTACATAATATTTTAAAATAATTATCACTAGTTCAAATCACAAAAATTAATTTCTTAAGAATAAAATTCAAAAGTCATCAATAAAATCACAAGCCATTGATAAGAAAAAATTGAAAACAAAACTTAAATATGGACATCTAAATTATATGTAGATATCGTCACTTCTAGAAATTCAAAATAATTTCCAATATTTTCCAAACTCTCTTTCTAAAATACCATACATCCATCTATATTGTAGATATTATTATAAAGATATGTTGAAAATTCTATAATATTAAGACGAAGACGACGAACAAGTTGAATCCAACCATTCTGAATTGAGAATAATATATACAAAAGTTGCGGGTTGGGTATGAGTACAAAACATTTTATTAAGGTGGTGGTGTATATGTTTTATTTTGTTGAAAGAAGAATGAGTAAGTATTGATTCGTAAACTGTTTCGTCGTAGTCGGACGTTCGGTGACATAACATTCTTCTTTATCAATATGTACATATTATACTATATAGTGACGATGAGAACGTCACAGTTCATATTTCAAGTTCGTTTCTTGTCTTGCATCCGGGGCCATCCCACACAAAGAAAATAACATAACATTAACAGAATAACTATAATAAGTTTCTTTACGAATTCAATAGGCGTTATACGATTTTAGCACCAACCCTAAATATGAGTTTCTATACCAATTGTTATATAGTTATATACGAACAGGCTGGTATATTGCGCTGATTTAACTCCGCCTGTAAAATATGTATATTTGTGTTGGAAGTAGAAACACATATACATAACATACACATTTATCGGGCCCGCCTGTACTAACACACATCGGTGTAGCTACATCGGCTACAGCTTACTTCAGACTCTCTGTAAAAACATTACAAGAATCAATTTCTTTAATTGTTTTGTTTATTTGTTGTATTCTGTAAGAGAGTGGTGACACAAAACCATCATCAGATACACTTGGTGATTTTTCGATATTTTTGATTCGCGTCGGTTTTTTAAAGTTCATGTGACATTTTCTGTGCTAGTGTTGAGTTTTTTTTTTGTTAAAATAAAATATATATACAATTGTGTTATTTTCTTGGTTTGTGATTCGAAATATTTCACGTTGTACAATAAATATGTGTAAATGTAACGCGCGCGATGAATGGGGTGAGTAACGAAGATCTTTGCGCACATCCTCTTTAGAGGTGCTCTAACATTTGTCATTGTGCGCATCCAGCCCCCAAGTCCGGCCACTGAAATACAGATATTACATACAATACAATACAAACATAGAATTACGACGACGTTTCTGATTCGAGTACGATTGTTGTTTGTACCACTGTTGCATCCACCTGAAGCACAATAATATTATTTAAATAATACACAATTATTTGTATTTACGATTTCAACAGAGATTGTGTTCTCTCTTTTGATGACGACTTCGTGTTGATTTGCAGAAATCATGTTGTGAACTTTGACAAAAAAAAATATTTTTTTTCATCTGCAATGAGTTTCATGAACTTTATATACTGTTTTGTTTTTTTAAACAATTAGGACTGTGTAAAATTTTTTTTCGCGCGCGAGTGAATGAAAAAATTATTTGTGATTTTTTGAACTAAAACAATTTTGTGGTGATTTTGTGTGGTCAGAATTTTTTGTGTGAGAAAAAAAAGTATGGACTGCACAACGGCAATGGACTCATCCTCAACGACAAGTGAACGTAGTAGCCATGCATCATCACCAAGTAATGGTCCAACTCCATTAATGGTGAAACAACAACCTTTATCACCTTCTTCAAATAACAATAACAATAACACAACGTCCAGTATCAATCATAATCCGGGGAGTGGAAGTCCACATACGCTGCCACCGCCACCTTCACACCATCATTCACGGCATAGTCCTTTAAGTGGACCACATCCAGGTGTACCTGCACATCATTTAGGCGGTGGTATGCCTCATCCGCTAAGTCCACCACCGGTGGGACCACGATTAGCACAATCGTTGCAAGCACATTTACCACCACCCGGTTTGGGATTATTGGGATCACTTGGTGTTTCCGGTATGTTAGGCCATCATGGTCCACTTGATTTAATGGCCGCACATCATGGTCCACCACGAAGTTATAATTCTCCACCACCGATATCAAGTTCGGATCCCACAGCGAATGAGTGTAAATTGGTTGAATATCGTGGCCAAAAAGTTGCTGCATTTATAATTGCCGGCGATACAATGCTATGTTTACCGCAAGCTTTCGAATTATTTCTAAAACATTTGGTTGGTGGTTTACATACGGTTTATACGAAATTAAAACGTCTGGATATTGTACCATTGGTGTGTAATGTTGAACAAGTACGAATTCTTCGAGGACTTGGTGCCATTCAACCGGGCGTTAATCGTTGTAAGCTGTTATCATGTAAAGATTTCGACATCTTATATAGGGATTGTACAACGGCCAGGTACGTGTTCAATTATTAAACATCAGTCGCATGTGTGCTATCTTTTTTTTAATTTTTTTTTTTTAATAATAACTCTAAAAATTAAAAATCAAAGAAAACATTTTTAAAGTAACATTATTTATTTAAATAATAAGAAATAAAATTTATACATATTTCAACGTTTAAAATTCTCATTTTAAATCTTCAATTCACTCTGTTATAAATGATTTATTTTGGGATCGACGGACTTAAACGGACTTATGTTGTTTATAGTCGATTTTATGCATTCAGATGTATTTAAATACAGAAAGTTTGTACAATATTGAAGGATTTATCACTAAATTTTATAGAACTAAATCTACAAAACATTTAAAATAATTATACATTTATAAATCAAAAGACGTTTAATTCAAAAACTGGGTGAAAACTTTAGAAATTGATTCAATAAACAAAGTTATTGTTTATTGTTTTTCTGATTTTAAGAATAAAAGCTTCTTAAAATTTCAAAAAAATGCAAAAAAATTATTAGAGAAGGGAAAAATTAAAAGCTTAAGGACACCTCTTTGGCTGATTTTTATATCTATTTAAATATTTTCTTATATATCAAATTTAGAAGCCTTTTGTTTGAAATTGTTAAATAAAAAATGTAATTGTAGGGTTTTTGTGCAATAAAATTTAACTTATATATCGCTTTTCTTTTCAACCATTTTTTTGATTTCCAGTAGACGACGGGTCCTTATTTTTTAGGGTCTTTGGGGTTCTCATATCATGCCTTATATGTGAAAATGTCTGTAATTTACAATCAACGGTTCGCCCAATTAACACCGTGCTAACGTTTTTAATTAAATATGGCATATGTTTTTATTCCATTCGGAAAAGCTTAAATATAAAAAAAAAAAAACAAGAAAATTAGTGTACAAATTATTTACTTTATAAAAACAAACAACTTTTGTTTCAAATAATTATCATCAATTTGAATAAGTATATATATATTTTCAAATTATGTTATACGGGTTAAAAGGGTCAATTTTTATAAAATTTTAGCAAACATTTAGTAAAATTTTAGAAATAATTGTACATGATAAAATGTAATTCATTTAAAATTTTTTAAATTAGTATTCCATTAAAATAAAATTGTGCTTTTTTATCACAATACGTTCACGAAAAGTATTCAGGCCGAATTATATTTTTATTAAAAAGGAAAAATTATTTTTTAAATATCTGAAATAAAGATAAATGATTGAGAATTGTAATCTCAATATTTTACAAACTTTTTGTATGCAACTCATTTATGGTATGGGAGTTTACCTGCACACAAATGTTCAAAATTAACTTAATAATTATAGGGTTGTTTATTTGAAATGACAATGATTTGGGTTTAAAATCCTTTCTTAGTGATTTTAGGCTGCCTTAGTCTATAATCAATAACACTTTCAAATGTCATTAAAATAATTTTATATTATTAAACTGAAATGAAAAAAAAATTTACATAAATATATTTAACTTTGATCTGTGCTAAAAGATCTGATAATTCACTGGGAATGATTGATTTATCTATAAATTAAAGTCTTTTTTAAAAGATTGATATTTAAGCATTATAATATCTAGGCTTAATACAAAACTGAATTTATTTCTTAGTAAATTTGTCACTGTCATTTTAGTTGCCCCAAAAATTTCAATGTTTTTATTAAGTGTTATCACTGCTTTGGAAAATTTCGCAATTTTGAGATATGTCCCTCCATTGGATGTAGGTTCTAATTTTATCCATCGAATTTCGAATTTAAGCCATATTATAGATGCTGAAGCTGGGTAAAATAATTCACATTAAAATCGGAATGGTGATAAAAATACATCGGACAAAGAACAAAATTGTTAAACTCCTCAAAACAAAGAATTCCGAATAAAAAATAATATTGCATTGATTTGCATGCGTACGTTTATTTAAATTCAAATTGCAAATTCAATCAAAATTTCTATTCGTTTTTGATTGTTTTTCTTTGTAAGGCATTGTATTTTCTTGCTTTCATGGAAAAGGCTTTCTTGTCGCCATTCAAGATCTGTCAAAGCTTTCCCTCCGGGACAATCTTTAGAGGTAATACTATCTACCAACCAAAGTTATACCAATATCCCAAAAAATATATATGCAATACCAATTATTTTTGATAAGCACTTTTGCATCTCGTAATCATTCTTCGAAGATATTCAATATTGTTTGTGAATCTACCTGTAAAAATGCATAATCTGCATTGCAAACTTAAATTTATTTAAAAACCAATTCGAAATAAATTTTTTACAATATTTTGAACTTTAGGTAAGCTATGTAAATTGCAATAATTTTTTTCTGGAATGTAAGACAAAAAGATTGATTTTGTTGTAACAAAAAAAAAACAAACCCAATAAAAAAGAGCCTTCTTATTTTTATCGTATAGCGACCGTGAACCCATGATGAAGACAAATTTTCGTGATTTCGTGTTTTTATTGTTTGCAGTAATAAATAATTTTCGATTTTTGTGTTTTTCGACGGCTTTTTAATCTGAAGTAAATTTTAATAGAAAATTATTAACCGGGTTAAATTGGAAAGAAATTTACAATTGTCGAAATGGTTGAAAAAATGGTTTTGTCTTCGATAATTGCACTTTATTTTGTTATTCTTGCCATTTTCTTCCACTCATCTTGCGGTCAATAACTTTCCTTTGACAAAAAACACAACAATCGAAAAACTCAATTTCTATATAAATTCGACAATCGAGCCACAGTTAAACCTTATTTTCAATCAATGCTACAAATGGCATACAAAAAGAATCATAAAATTAACGCTTCATTATTAGCTCACGGTCTATTTTATTTTTTAGTATAATATGTTCTTCTTAATTAACAATAATATTTTTAATTATATATCTGACTGGACCTTCAAGTCCAAATGGATTCAGGTATACCTGTAACATATATGATCCGTGGATAATAATACAAAGTGAGAAATCATTATTTGTTTATATCAATGGTGAAAAAAGAACAATAGAAAATATCATTAATCATAAAGAAAAAAAGATTAGTTTAAGAGTTACATTTATTTTTTGAACAAAAAAAAATAAAAGATCTCTTTTTGAAGAAGACGGTGAACTGACTCGTGTATCTTAACAAAAAAGTTTAAATCTAGCGTCATATGTAGTATTTGATATTCATTTCAAAACGGCAAGAAATTTAATTATAGAAATTTTGGAGTATGTTGCGAAGGCCGTGCCATATTAGAAAAATTTTCATAGCTGTAGATTTTTTGCAGGGAGCATAGAAAATTTTATGTGGTGAAAACTTAAAATTGATGTATATTCATTGAGAAAAAAAGAGCCCACGTTGTTCCACACTCTAAAAATTCCAATTTTCAATGTGTCGAACGACGGACATTTACCTTTGTTGAGCCTCTTATTTGAATATCGTTATCAGGGAATTAAAGTTTGGCTCGTAATTAAAAATTTGTTAAGTCTCCTGAAAGAGTTTCCGCTTATGAAAATTTGGCGGAAAAAAGTTTACAGGCACTACCTTAACCATAGCCACTCATATTTTTATTTGTTCTTAAATAACTGTCAAATATTTCGCCTGGCTCTAGGTCTATAACAAATCCAAATAATTTTAACGTTCAATTTGATTTCTATAAATTTCACGATTTGATGCCGTTTTATAAAATATCCAACTGAGTTAATTTTTTTTTTGTGAAATAAAAAAAATCTGAATCATTGCTACCGTTTTAAAAAAGACGATATTTTTTTTGTGGTCAATGATACCTATTTAAATAATTTTTTTTTTTTTTATTCAATATTTTTTTTTTAAAACTAATAATTGGTTAATTTTCAAAAATTTAATTATGCTGTTTCCGTTGCTAAAAAAAAAAAAATAAAAATGATATGATTTTAATAAATTAAGTAAACCGGTTTCAATTTTTATTTATTTGAAATCAAAATTTATATAAATATTTTTATAATCTAGGTTATTAAAATATTTATAGATATAAATCAATTAAAGACTTTGTTTTTTATATCATTTTTCGAATAAATTTCGAAATAAATATAAATTGGTTTGTTTATCAATTGTTAACAAAAGAAGCAATGCTTATTAAATTAAAAATATTTAGGCCTAATTTATTTACCTTAATGTTGTCGGGGCGAAATAGACAGTAAAAAATACTACAAAATTTAAAGTAATCATTTTTTTAAAGGTCGTTTTAGTAAAATATTATTTGATTGGAAAAAAAAGATTTTCTCCTTCAATTTTTAGGGAAGATAATTATTTATCGATTAAGTGAAGAATTTTGTTGTGCTTTTTCATGATCTGATTAGCTGTGCATTAAAAACATTAATTTTTGACAATATTTATTTCACAAACTAAGGGTTAAAATTCGTTCTCTCTGTGATATTTTGTGCTGATAATAAATAATGTCTAAAAGTAACTTCTGCATTAATAATCTGCATAACTTCTCAAGCTGCAAGAGCAGCAAATTGTTCGAAAAATACAGAATTCGTACTTCCTTCGCATAAAACAGATATTCGGCAAAATAATTAGACAACCATGTCGATGAGATTATATTTCGAAAAGGCTAATAATCATAATAAATGCCAATTTTGCAAGCTATTTTAAATTTTGGTATATTTAAAAATGGCTTAAAAGCGAGTAAATCTTCAGATTGTGCAATTGATGACATTGAATTGATTTTTAATAAGACAAATAATAATTCAAAATTTTTTTCTCAGCGATCATTATTTGTTACCAGGATTGAATAATACCCCCACATTAACTTACTAGAAAAAAATTGAAACAAATAAAAATTGATTCTTTTTATATTTACTTACAAAAGTAATTTACTTTTTTTTTTTTTGGGTTTAGTCTGAGTGTGTTCATAGACTTATTTCCTTTTTCAATAATAATTAAAAGATTTCTTTCTCAATCTTTGTTGATGCATCAAACCACTGAACCTCTTCCCCCCGTCTACTCTCCATCCATATATTTATTCTTTAATATGCATTTTGTTATATTCGTTAATAAGATTTAATTCTAAGAAGTAGTTTCAATCAATTTTGTCAAGTAACATATATTTAGATTAACAGATACCTGTAATATTAATACTTTTATAGATAGATATATCTTAGATTTGATTAAGCTTTCCATTTCTTCGTATTCAATATTTAATTTAAATATTTGATTTGTATTAATTTATAGATTTTTTCAAATTATTTGGATCAATTAAGTATTAAACAACTATTCATAAATTCGATTCAAAATATGTGGTCTTTCAATAACAACAATTCAATGTATTAAAGAAAATTTACCACAGCTTTTATGCGCTTATTTTGTTTTTTTTTTTTTAAATTGCTCTATGACTTAAATTCTTTGTCAATGATAATTAATTTTCAGCTTAATGTAAAGAAATGTAGGTATAATAAATTCATACAAATTTTTCATTAGAAAAATTAAAAGAATATTTCCAAGGCATTTAATTTTGTTCCCAACAAAACTTTAATGCCCATGCTTTAAAATAAAGCACAACTTACTTGATTTCTTGAGTTGTTTATTTTTTGATTAAATAATAGTAAAGAAGTGTAGTCGGAATATTTGGATATAAATTCAATACGTAATATCGTAAAAATATTACACTGAATGCGTTAGTTTTCACCTAAATAATACGGTATTGATGAATAAGCACGTCAAGTAAAATTATTCACGGTAAAGATGATCAGATATGGTTCGGATACCAAAAATCTGTTATTAGAAACTCGGTTTAGGTGTGCGGTTTTAATGCGAGATACTAACGTAAAAGTTATAAATAAAAAATTATAGTAAAGCTTATTATTTTCTCATCTAAAAATTAGTCCGATTAAAAGACCTGAATGCTATGAATTAAATAGACCGACAGAATTAAAATTGTATAATTTTGGTAGCGGCGCAGATAAAAATAATTTTTGCTAGAAATAGATATGCTTATTACATGTTATATGCGCTTCCACCAATATAAACATCAAATCTGGCTTAATATACTAATTATAATCAAAACTATTAAACGAACTAATAAGCAATTCTTGTTCGCCAGGAGTTGAGAATTTAGGTCATCAGTTAAGGTTTTAAATATGAAAATTTACAGAAAAATCATTAAATTTAGGTAGGTATTGAAAAAAATCAAATTGAAGAAATTTTGTTTTCAATTTTCTTTTCAAAAATTTATAATACATATTTTGAATACCTATAATAACATTAATTACAAAATAATGTTTTTTGAAAGTTCAAATTATAAGAAAAAAACAAATATAACATATAAGGTTAAAAAATATATTTGAGATTTTGAAAAATTAATTGAAATGTGAATATTCTAAAAAATAAAAATATAATTCACCGCGTTAAGTTATTTCAAATATTTTGTTTAGTTTTTTTTAATATTTACTATCGGTTTGAAAAAAAATTCTTATTTAAACAAATTGATTTAATTATTTAATTTCAACAAATTTATTTATTTATTTATACATTTTAATGGGAATTATTTCGTTTGGTGGTTATTATATGAATATTTTATTTATAACCTGTACCTGAAAGTATTAGTTCAAGCTTCCATAACAGTAAAAAATACGTCAGAAAACATTGAAAAAAAGATGAAAATAATAGTGTAGTTTGTCGCAAATATTAGAAAGTACGATAGGCTTATAAATTATTACTATCTTTCAGAATTCTTAAAAATATCAACAGCAACCAAAAAATGTAACATGCCAGGTCACTCCTTTCAAATTGGAATTTTGTCTTAACATTTTCTCGATCTTTTTTCTTTTGATTTTACCTTGCTTTTCATTGCTAAATTTGCCAATCTTGTTATATTTTTAACAGAAGTGACTATGAGTTGTTTTAGAACGTATGTGTTACTGCTTTGGAGGTTTGGATTAAAACACAACTAACTGTCTGGTAATTTACAGCCACGTTTTTTTTTTTGTTAAATTTATTGAACATTTATTAGTGCTAATGTCTACCTTTAAAATACAAAATCAAATATCATAAATAATAAAAAAAATAATTTTTTAAAAATATTATTTAATTTTAAACCTGAGCATATTAGGCATACATATATAAAAATGTATTGCGTAAGACAATTTGTGTTCAATTTAGAATTTTAATTGATAATTTCATTTTTTTAAATTGCAATTTATGAGTATTTATCAAGTAAATTTATGAGTAAATATTATGAAAGATTTAGGTGATAAATTGATATTATTATGTATTTGTTAGAAGTGATCAGTAAATTTAAAATTTAAATTTATTATTATATTTATTAGTACGAATTAAGATTCAAATACAGCTTTTCAAAAATTATTTAAAAAAAATTATTCTGTTACTATTCAATATTTCAAATAGAAGAGTATCTAATAATTGAAATAAAAAACAGTATTTAAATATTAAAAGAATTTTTCTTTGATCATAGTTCGAGGAAACTGTTTATTCAAAATTTACTGAAACTTTTAAAACTTGGAAATTATATTTAATTCACATTTTCCTTAAACGTTTGGCCGATTTCAATGTGGTTTAATTTTATCAGTTAGTTTAATCAGGATAGGTAGCTAAAACTTTGTTTGATTAATTTTGGTCTGCTCCAGTTCATTAAATATGATTTATATCTGTATTAAAATTGATATAGTCCAGTGCTTCCACCAAAATTATAAAATATGACTTAGCTAATTCAAATTTAATTTTTGATAGTCGACATCTAAGTAAATTTGCCATTAAAATGTAAAAATTGCATATTTGATCATAGTTATTTACAATAATTTGTTACGACATTTACTGCGAACGGGGGTCATCAGGACCCCATTCTAAAGCATGGGATCTCATATCTTTTCACTTAAGTAGATGCGCTACTGATTTTCAAAATAATACCGTAGCTTTGAAAATTTTTTAAATGAAAGATTGATAAATAAAATGATCATTTTAACTCCATTTACTACACCGTTTTTGAGAAAACAACATGCAAAATCTTGGGCATAAATGGGTTTCAAATTTCAAAGTTCTATAACTTTTGCTAAAATAATACTTCTCTCACAAATTTTCAAGTATTGGCTTAATCATTATTTCTGAACAAATCCATATTTTTTTGAATCATTGATCTCATTATTTAGTTATTAATGAAATTACAGATGAATTTGCAGCTGTGTGTGTGTATTGAGTATATGTATACATACTATGTTTTAGTTTTGTACACTGTTTTCACAAATAGTGTACAAATATAGCAGTATATATTTTTGGTCTTGACTATAGTTAGTGTACTCCCTCAATGTACACCTTTTCTGCTTTGAAAAATTTTAAAAATTAAAAAAAAAAAAGATTCAAGCTCAACAGTAATAAGACTAGGAAGGTAAAAATAGTTTTCTCTCGTTTAACCTGATCGAGAAGAAGATTTTTAAAAATCTATCAACTCAAAATTTATTTGACATTGCGTCTGTCTAAATAAGGTACGTTTTATGTTACTTATAAAATATGTTTTATTATTTAATCAAAAGATTATCGATATTATATTATCGTATTCAAAGTTTAGAGTATTAAAAAAAATATCCTTAAGTTATTCAATTTAACATTTTCAACTAAGGAATAAAGTTAAAAATATAAGTAATATTCGATTTTGATGTAAAATCTTTGTCAAAGATAAAGTATAGATATTTTTTACAACAAAAAGCCAATAAATTTCAATCAATTATTATTTTACTTGCACAAATAATAATAATAAAAATAATAAAAATTTGCTAAAAAAAATCAACAACATGAATACAGCAACAAAAAAATAAATACTCATAAAAATATTAATATTTGTTTTTTAATATTATATACGATGAGAAATATAACTATTAAACAAACAGTGGGCTGGCACATATTGGCAATATATTTGAAACAACAACAATGTAACAAACAATAATAAATTGAAATGAATACAATGAGAAGATAAGAAGACTTGCTGTAGCAAATAATAAAATTTGTTTTGATATGAAGGATTCCTATATACCTTATATTATATTATATGTATGTATGTATTGTAAGACTTCCATATTATATTTTACCATAAAAATATTTAGTCCATAAAAATATTGTTTGTTGCGTTTAATGGTTAATAAATATAAAAATTATTCAGATAATTCGAATTGTTTTCTTTATTGAGTTAGTATAGAAGAGATATTTTTTAAGTGCGTCTTTCTTTTAGATTTTATAAAAAATATATTCTGTGATCAAAAATAAGGTGACATTGTATTTATTTTGATTGTAGTCACTTTCCGGGATTGCCTTCAGTTCCGTCTTCGCTGCGGCTTGAATCTCCTCTATCGTATCAAAACTTTTGAGCTTGCTGAACAGCCAGAAGTCGCACGACGCCAGATCTGAATGATGAATACGGTGGTTGCGGAACGATATGGGTTGAGTTTTTGACGAAATGATCACGAATTATGAGTGCAGTATGGGATTGTGCATTATCGTCGTGTAAAAACCATGAATTGTCTTTCCATAATTCCGGACTTTTTGGGCAGATAGAGTTACGCAAATGACGCATAACGTTCAAATAATATTCCTTGTTGACTGTTTGGCCGAGCGGAAGGAATTCATAATGCAAAACAAACGCGCGCAGTTTAAATTCAAATGTCACCTTATTTTTTGGACACAGTATTATGAGATTTAAAAAAAAAATTTTGAAAATTATTTGTGTTAATTTTACAAAATTAATTGGAATCTCCATGTCGCATAAAGTTAACTAAGCTTACTAATTTAAATTATCTAAATATTAAAAATTGAAAAAATGCTTTTTTTTTGAAAATATACTTGATATTAAGAATTTATGCCTGTCTCATGAATTATAATGTTACCAAATAATCAAGCCAATTTCATTCAATAAGATTTAGCTTTAATTTGAAAGCTGGTTTGTCATTTAAAAGTTTTATTTTAACAATGCTTGATCCAAATATACAGAAATTTAAAGATTATCAGCCTATTTAGGGGCAATATATCAAAGTATCAAAAATACCCATTGTTGTAAAATTTATATTTTATTCTGGGTAGTTCTTAAAAAATTAAAAATAGCAACATATTAATGCATTTTAGTCTTAATTAATTTGATATTAATAATATTTCAAAAACATTATTAAAAACATTTTTTTAGACTGTTCATGGTGATAAGATTGGTTCTCAGTCGAGTGTAATCAGTCCTTTTTCTTCTAATTTGGAAGCATTTTGGTAGTCATTGACACTGTAGGAAAATTAAAGTAAAAGCCATAAGAAATATGCAGAAGCTGAGTTGTCTGCCTCCAACTGATTATCCACGAAATATCGAACATAAAATAAAGTTTACAAGCTTTCCAAGTTTTAATATTTTTATTAAAAGTAATTTTGCCCATATTTTTAGGAAACCCATTTTAAGGATATCTGTCAGTACTTTGCATTTCATAAAAAATGACTTTCATTCGGTAAACAGATGGGTGAATGTCGACCCTAATTCGGATCTTGTATTAAACTGAATAATTCAATCGAATAATCCCATCGAATATGTTACTTATAACCTTAAATAATAAAAAAAGTTTTTTGCAATGAAAATCTAAAATGTTATGTAAAAATTGAAAATTAGAATCACTCTATTTAATATATGATTCAATAAAAGCTACACATTTTGTTTATAGACAATTTATTATTGCTAATGAATTAACCGCAAAAGTTATTGACAGCGACCACATGTACATTTAATACTTTGGTAGAAATATTTTAAAACATCATCAAGAACTTAATTAATGTAAATTAAAGTCATTCTCTACACTAGATATCCCTTTATTAAACAGAGGTATATACCTACACACAATCATGAACATGAGAGATGTTGAATGATGGAGAGAAGATCATCTTCAATTCACACAAAAAAATCGTTCACACACCTAAAAAAAAATCGAAAACAAGAAATACAAATACGATGCAGATCAATCATAATACTTTGACATGTTCCATTTCTAATTGTATTTTTTTAAAAATTTTTGTAACGACTTTTTATACCGTGTGTATACAATGAATGCAGATTATTTATATAATTAGTTTTTAACGGTTAGAAAATTTTCTCGTGAAGAAAATAAACTTTGTTGTCAAACAAAGAAAGTTACCATTGTCCGATTGGTATAACTGTCTATTTAATATGCATTCGTTGTGTGCATAGCCATGGTAGGGACAATAAAATCAATGCCAGCGCTTCCAGTGAAAAATTTTGGCGTTAAAGGAGGCTGTTATGACTAATTTGCAATTCTTTACATGTTAATGTTATAGGGAATGTCAAATTAAAATTATTGAAAAGCACTAATTAATTAAACTTAATGCATTAAAAATTGTGAAAATAAGAAATCAAATTGCACAAATATTATTTTTCAAATGTAAATTATCATAATTATTTATTTAAATTTGTGAGACAATAATATAAAATTTTCCATGTAAGTCATAAATGCAATCTATACAATTATATATGCATCCATACAATTCTATAATTAAAGTAGTGTATCGTTACCATGGAAACACCTTCAAATAAACTTACGCACGGTGCGAATAGGGTCCAATGAGCGCCTAAGCAAGTTTGAATTCGTGGTTGAAATTATTTGTACCTTATTTTAAATTTTGATGATGAACTTTGTTATAACTTTATGAATGTAGACGAAAAATAATTATAAAATTTTTCTATGAATTTTCAATTTTTGATATTTTGAAAATTACTTACTTTTTTTGGAAAATCGTATGATTTAAACAAAAATTTGCTAGCTTATAAAATGTCTTAAAATTGGACTGAATAAAAACAAAATATCAACAGGTTTGGAATAAATTCTACATTTCAATGGACAATAAAAAGTTTGGAAACTGTGCCAAATATGTATATCTTCTATATAGGTACCGTGTAATACGAACATTTATAGAATGAATATATCACTAGGAGGCCGTTAGTAACACAGACGACATTCGAATCAGACAACAGTGATTTATTTATCTGTACGAATCCACAGGTTGTTGGGGTCGTCGTATATACAGACATACATATTATGTAGGAATGAATACGAACAGTTGTTGGTAACAACGGTCCTCTCCCTCGGGAAACCTATCCCAATTCTGAAATTGTATGAATGAATACGAGGAAAATACATACCATTGAAGGTATGATTTCCACTTCAACATAACAATCGTATATATTTGTATAGCACTTTACATTGAATGTCAGTGGCGGATAATCATAATTTTGAGTTTTTCTTTGCACTTCAACGCAAACACTAAGAACTCTTAAGCTTTAATTAAGTAGATATAAAAGATTATACTTTTTTATAGCCTTCAAAATAACGCTTGACAGTATTCAAAGTAATAATATCGTTGATCAAATTGCCTTGCGTTGCGAATTGCGTTGTTCGAACTCCTTAAGATGAAAAATTAGAGTTATTCGTAAAAATATTCTTTGCCGTCCATCATCTCGTATAGAGTAATAAAAATGGTTTCTCTGGCAGGTAACTTTGGACTATTAAAAATACTAAAAAATATGGAAAAGCCAATGGTCCTAAAACTACTGAACAGAGTTTTATCATCAACATCTACCCGACTTCAAACTTATAACTACATTAAAAACTACTCCAGTTAGGAAGCTATGCTTTAGGACGTTCTCAAATCATCACGTTTTCTTAGGATCATAGGATCATCTCTAAATCAAATATATGCATTATCATTAATGTCCTTTACAAGCAGGTAAATTTTTGTATACCCCTTAACATGTAAACAATACATTGAAGTTTTTTAAGAGGTATCCTTTACTATGCAAAAAGCCTAATTTTCTTAAGATTAATTATTTCCTATAAAGAAAATTATAACAAGCGGCACGCGTTTTTCCATAAAATACATTTAAAGTGATGAATAACGTTTGTGTGTTATTTCTTCTATAAGTGTTCTTCTTTCAATTTTTTTCTTTTCTTTCTATTTGTCCAAATTCTAACTGAATCCACCCTCAAAATTTGAAACGTAAGTCTCAAATACTTTCATACACTCGTTTTTTTGAAAACGTCCTTAAATACATATAAATTGGTTGGATCGTTAGCTAAGTAGATAAAACGCTCAATTAATGGGATATTATTCTGTAAATTTTTATGGTAATTAAGAAAATTTGAGAAAAGTCACGGAATCATATCTCATCGTAATGTTCTTTCCTATTACGTGAAAATAAGACATGATTCTCTCCCCCATATGCAATAAAAATTAAAAAAAAGAATGTACGCCACTGGCTATAGACGCTGCACGAACGGCATTTCATTTATTGTGTTGAATAGGTTTTGTTTGGTGGATAACTCTCACTACAACATTGCACAGACAGACATACAGACAGTGAAATATATAGGAATATGCTACTGTGAATTTTACTGTTTTGTGTGTGCCCTATTTAATTCATTTCTATTTGTTTCTTTGTCTGTTGAATCATTTCTATGAATGAAATGACATCTCTCTCTCATTTGTAACGCACCATGCGTACATTTGTGTTTATTGCATTTCGGATTCGTAGAGTTGCATTCGTAGATATATAAATGTTTGTATAAATGTTATTCTAAATCCAGACGTTCTTTGAGCGTCGGGCGGCGGTGAACATAGATATTTCTATATAATAAAGACTTGAACGAAATATCAAACAAATTTACGTATATTTTACGTAAAAAATATTTTTCGTTAAATTTTTGAAAAAAGTTTTGTTCTATTTATTTTCTATAATAATTAATATATTTATGAAATATTATATTTCTCCATGTGTACAAGAGAAATAGGATAATAATTTTACAAAATTGTTATGAAATGATAATATTAGCAAATCAATACGTCAATAATATTTATCGATTGCAAATGTACGAAATTTTGAAAAAAATTTAGTAATAAAACTAACTAAAATAAATTTCTAAATGTCCAATTTTGATAATGTTAATATAAAATTTGGATGAACAAAAATTTTCTCTTTGAACAAGTTTTTAATAAAAAAATGGTGGGAGCGCAAATAAGGGCATACACAGCGCATGCAAATGTGTGCATGATTAAAATTGTTTACCCCATTTATGTCAGTTGTACACATACCAGCTGATTCTAAATCGCTTCGCTGAATTCTTGGCGTGAGTTAATAATGAACATTCGATGGTAAATATATTTAAAAGAAAAACGGAGGTTTAGATCGTGGGTTGAGTGTCAAATTTAATGAAATCGAGATGTTTGAGGCGTTTGCGTCGAAGACCTTTTTGTATGCCGAATATATAGTTTAAAAAAAATTCAATTACAACATAAAATGTAAAATATATA
Organism: Chrysoperla carnea; assembly: GCF_905475395.1. Taxonomy (NCBI): domain Eukaryota; kingdom Metazoa; phylum Arthropoda; class Insecta; order Neuroptera; family Chrysopidae; genus Chrysoperla; species Chrysoperla carnea. Next base: position 49,942,497 of record NC_058339.1, read on the forward strand.
GTATTAAGTTTGCAACCATCGTAAAGGTTGCAAAATATATTAATTTCTTAAAATTGTTATCCGTTTTTCAATCCTCTGATAGAAAGAGTTGCAGACTTCCTTTTTTAAACAAATAACATGTACGGGAGACAAATTCGGAACAATCAAAACAGACAACCTTAATTTACTTCAGTTCTAATCTTTCTAAATCTTTTTCTAAACAATTATTCAAATAACTAGATAGAAAGAATCATAATAATATCGCCCCCATTATGAACTCGCAAATCTCAACTTAAACTACACCAAAAGCTCAACCACAGATCGCATTTCAAAAGCTAAACATCGAACGTGAGACAATGTCACAAAAACGTTTTAAAAGTTTACAATTTTTCATTGCGATAAAACTTGATCATTTTTTAAAACATTGTTCAAACAATCGGTTATTTTTTTAATCTAAAATATATTTCGATTGAATTGTTGCATTAGATATGGTACCTCTCTTTATACATAAGCTTTTTGTAAATAAATATTATTGAATATTTTAATAAAAAGGGTTCGAAGTACTCTCTTCGAATCGATATTCTACTATATTCATAACAATGTCTGTACTTCTATACGCGATACATGTATGAACAACAAAGGGGAGGTGAAAAGTATATGTACACCAGTCTCTTAGAAAGATAAGGTATTCAAGTTTATAATATTATATTTAATAATATATATGTTTAAAAATTATAATCAATATATTGTTTCATCATCAACAGTGTCTTATTTTCTATTGTCTTATCAATTGGGATTTTGAAAAAAATTATTTTTCTTTTAACAAAAATGGAAAGATCTTATTATAACAAAACTGTTTTTAATTTTTATTTTTTCACGATAATTTTAAAGTTATAGGCAGATTTAAAAGAACTTTTCAAAAGAGAAACGAAAACGCCCGACAAAAAAAATGTTCGTAAAACATCGTAACGTCATAATGTTAATGATAACTTTTATTATTATTATCATTTAACATTTTACGTCACAACGATGTTTTACGAACATTTTTTTTGTCGGTCGTTTTCGTTATTCTTTTGAAAAGTTCTTTCCAACATGTGTGTAATTTTAAAATTATCATGAAATAAAAACAGTTTTGTTATAAAACTTATATATGATCTTTCCATTTTTTCCCAAAAAAAAATTTGGTTCAAAATCTTAATACTTTCTCGGGATACTTTTTTCCATACCAAATCTTCGATTCTGAGATGGAAGATTAAATTAGTTTTTGAAGTTTTCAAATTTTTTCGGATTCAAATTTGTAGGTTATTTGTTCTCAGAAGTAATGTTAGTCCCTAGCTACAGTATTCAGTTTTAATTCAAATATTTAGAACCATTTCTATTTATTATAATAGGAAATAGATAATAGAAACAAAATTCTAAATCGCTTTGTTTGTGAAATAGAAGTTCGTTTTGATATAAAATCTAGAAAAATCGAGGATTTTTGTCAGTTTGAAACTTGTGACTATAATATCAAAAAAACTCTTGAATCAGATGGATGAACAGTTAACTTCATATTGAGTTAGAGCTTTTTTGCTTTCAGAAGCATAACCCCTTTTCAAGATTATTCAAAAATTCCAGGATTTATTAAAATAGCAAACTTCAAATGCTATCATATGCAATCAAATGCTTTCGCATGGTTAGAAATGAGAATTAACCTCTAAAGAAACTGCGAAAGATTGGGTTTTATAGTCTGCCAAACTTTTTTCTTGACTATTACTTTTGTGAGATTAAAATGCATTTTTACTTGCGCCTCCACCATGAAGACACAATTATTAGGATTTTTTAAATCTTGCTTCTTGAGATTTGCCCCTGTCACTCGATATAACAATTCATACCAAAGAAAACTATGTATTTTAAGGCTATGGAAGTTAGATTATAATTGACCTTGAAACCTTTACGTTAGGCACCTTGAAAGTATTACATATCGTTTCTTCCCGGCTTTAAAGTTTTAAAAAGATTGTATTCTATCAAATCAGAGTTTAAAACTATTAATGCAATGAACATATTTATAAATTAAAAAAAAGAGGTTTTTTATTTCTTAATTAATGTTGATTGATTGAAATTCATTTATTAAAATTTAACACTTTTATAAATAGAAGAAAACCAAAATAAATGTCAGTGTTTATGTAACAACACCTAAATTTTCAAAATCATGAAATTTTTCGTTCTAATAAAATAACATTAAACGTAATAAAATTTAATTAATAAATAATTCATTATATAAAAATTACAGATAAACATTAATTTTAATAAATAGATTGATTATTTAAGATTAATTTTATTTTATAATTATTAAAGTAGTTATTTCAATTTATTTGTAATTTTTCAGTATATAAATAATAATATATGTAAATAATATTTTTCGAAAATATTTCATATTTCTTGTATTTATTTTATATAGTATATTTCATATAATCAGAACATGGAAAATTAATTATTCTTTATAGATTTGAATTTTCGTAAAAATATAGGGTAGAATGTGTATATGACTTACTATGTGATCTTGTCATAGAAAATTTTTACCCAATGTTGGAGTACAAAAGGTTAGTTTAAGACAGAGGGATGCAAACATACATTGATTAGGTTTGTTGTTAATGGGTAACTTTTGGTACTATTTAAAAAAAAATTAAATTATACATGTTAACTCATCTAGCTTTTAATTGACAGTACTTCTCTGAGGAAAATGTTTCATTATATAGAGATGCTTATCAGGTGTTATTTTAATTCATCATTGCTTGCTTAAGGTATTTGTCTTTGTAAAAATAGTGTACTACATCATACATCAGTGGTATGTACGTATAGATATGGTTAGCACACTCAAATAAGTATTAATTTTAACATGCTTTTAACTCGACTGTCCATTTATCACGTATTCTGTATGATAATAGCATGATAATAAACATCTGTAATTTTGTATATAATAGACACCTCTCTTACACTACTTATACTCTAAATATAATTGTTTCTGTTTTACAAAAAATTTAAATAACTTTGAGTGACTATATCTCAAGAATGAAGCGGTCAATAGTTTTTTTTTTAACTCACATGCCCAAATTCATGAATGTTCAGTTAGTTTTTTGAAAATATCTTAAATCTAGTTTTTTTCTAGAATGAAAAAACTTGTTAAAAACACAACAAAACGCAACCTTTCCTATGCTCTCAATGTATTATTATATTCCTAATAAGTATACATAAATTTAAAATTTTCTGTCGATATGCCCATAGCCAGACAATTACCTTAAGATTAAATTTAAGGTATTTAATGAATAATTCGTTATTTGACTGATTTGCTCTTTCTTAATGTACTGGTTTGATTGTGACGATTTTTACATCTTGATTTGTATGTTCATAATATCTGAAAAATGACATAATAAATATTCTTTTATTTATTTATTTATATTTAATAACCAATTTATGAAATGAAATTTGTCAAATCATATAACTTTAATTAAAAATGGTATCGACAAATAAATGCTTAATCATTCTATTAAAATATTAATTTGAATTTGTATTATTTATTTCATATAATATTTATATACAAAAATTAATGCAAAATCTTTAAAAGAGAAAAAAACTGTTTTTATTATTATTAATATTTTTTTTTTTGGTTATTAGTAATTATCTATAAATTTTTTCTCGTATTAAAATTTATAAAAAATAATTAATATATTATGAAAACATATTAAAATTGAACTAAAAATAGAATTGTTTTATTGTATTAATTTTCATGGAATTGTACTGTTCAAATATAATGGAAACATGTGAAATTTTTTTGTGTTGGTATTTACCAAATTTTTATAGGAACTAATATATTCCATTTACAAATACTTTTTTGCTGATCTATGAGGCAATTTTGTACCAATTGCTGCTATTTAATACCAAGAGCTGTTTGGTGTAAAACTGTAAAGGAATCATTTTTTCCAACTATGTGTACAATTCCTTAGCAAACTTTCGTAATATATGGAATAATACTATGGAATATACAAATCTAAAAAAAGATGAAAAGCTATCTTTTTGTACAACTTGAAAATTCCGGCTACTATATACATTTTGCTTTAGGTCCTGCAAGTATATTGGATCATTAGAGCTCATACATCAGACTAACACATGGGCTATAATTTATAAAGACATAATTTAAAAAAAATTTATAAAATGTAGTCTGACCTTTCATTGCGCCAACTATGAACATCATTTTGAACCATAAATTAAAGATTTTTGGAAAAATGGTAAACGTAAAATTGTAAAAATGGTAAAAATGCAATTCATGGCCATCGATTCTGATCTACTCAATGAATTATGTCTATTTTACATTAAATAAAAAAACTGAACTGAAAACTGTACATATATTTTACCTGTGTAAAACAATCCCTATCCCCATTTTAAGTGTTATGGAAGTGGGGTAGGTGAGAGTGAGGGAGGTGAAGGCTATAACACAGTGGTCTTTATTAGTCTTTACTTTTAAGTCCAGCGAAGCGGGCGGGTATCAAACTAGTTTATTATATATTAAACAACTTCCAGTGTATATAATTCACAAAACGAAATATCCGATTCATTACTTATAAATGGAACATAGTAAATGCTTATATTATTATATTATAAAAAAAAAAATTAAGTAAGATTTCAAATTAAAAAAATCCAAATAATAGACGGAGACTTTATCTTATCATTTTATTTTATAAATAAAATAAACTAATTACCTACCCATTATTAATTATTATTATACCTACTTAGTAATAAAGTTATAAATCGGCGGCATTTAATTCTTTCGTCTAAACAAAAAACAAATTATCTATTGACATTATTATATTATTTGTTAAATCAAATAAAAGACATTGTGCATTTTATATTGTCTTGACATTTCGGAATATTTTGAGTGTAAATAAAGTTGAAATATGTTATTTCCATGCATTAAATTTCAACATTACCATTTTAATTGTTTTATTTAATATTTAAGTGGGTGTAAGAAAAGAATGGACTATCGACAGACAAGAAAACCCTGTTTATACGGCTTCTCTATGAAATTGACATACATAAAAAAACATATTTTTACTTCATTTGGTACGGTATATCTTATTTTCATATATTTGATTCTTATAAAAAATCATTTGTACTATCTTGTTCTATATGTTATAAAGGATTTAACTTCAATATATTTGATGAATTTTGATGAAAATATTCGTAATTAATTATTTTTTGCTTTTTACCAGATAGATGCAAACAAATTATAAGAATATTGCACAAAAGTAAAAAAAAATTTCTTGGTTTCTTGTAGTGACTCAGCGTAGAATAATAGAAGTAGAGAAGATATATTTTATTGAAGGAATCAGACACAGTTGATGAAATCGATTTGTGTGAAGATGCTATTAGCATTATTGTAATGATGCTGCATTTAAATACCGCTGTTAAAGCCGTCAAAATAATAAAATGATAATTACAAGACGGCATTAATATATTCTATCAGAATATTTATCGAATAGAATGGTAATGTGCATTCTGCATTCGATTTGTAAAAATATTTACATACTAGAGTGATACCCAACCGCTTCGCTGGGTTTAAAAGTAAAGATTGATAAACATTGCTCTCGCTTATCTCCTTTCTATAACACTCGAAAAAATGGTAAAGATTGTTTTACACAGGTAAAATATATGTATGGTTTTCTATTTTTTTAAATGTATAATAGTAGTTATTCATTGAGTATATCAGAGAAGATGGCTGTGAAATATTTTATATTGACTATTTTTACAGAAATCTGTAATTTATGGTAATGTCAAATTAAATTAATTTAAATTTTTTTAATTTTTTTTTATTAATATATCTTTATAAAATATATCTCATGTGTTATTCTGATATATCAGCTTTATTGCTGTACAGTTTCATTAAAAACCATTCGCTAGATTTAGCGTGAAAGCGTAACAAACCAGCAAACAAACAAACAAACAAAAAAAATAAACATGCTTACTTGCACATTTATAATATATAGAGATTTCCTTGAATACAGATTGATCGAAAATGTTTAAATCTGAATCACCAGTTTATTAATCATCGCGAATATTAGTTTTACTATTTTCGATAGGCTTTTTTTTATTAAGACCGAAAATTGAAATCAACGAGTTCGTGAAAAATATCCCTACAAAAAACATTATATTACTTTGCTTGTAATACTTACATATTTCCAGTTAACTAATATGAATCGATAAATTTCTATACTTACCTTGGTTTGATTTCATTTGACGATAACCGAAAATACACGAACAAAGATATATTTTGTTTCTAGTGAGATAAAAATATTACAGATTCTCAAAACGTTTGAAATTTTCATTTTTGATTTTCGGGGTTAATCGAAAATTAACCAAGTGTAAGAATTGATTTTAGTTTGGGCCTGATTTTCGATTGTGTTGTAAATAAGATATGACCATTGCTATTCTCGAATTCATATAGATTACATAAAAATATTACTCAGACTATAAAATATTTGTATCCAATTATTCAAAAAGAAAAAAAACCTATTTAGTAAAAAAGTATATTTATTTGATTATAATAACTTCTTTAGTTTTTTTTTTGTACAAGTCTTTTCATTCCAGTATTGGAAAAAAAAGTATTTTAAAATATCAATTATAAAGAATAAAGAATGCTGTGTCATATATTTATTGTTAAGAAGGTATCGAGCAGACGCCATCCAATTGGTTCAACTTGAATGCTTAACAAGCAATATTGATCATTGTATTAATTATTACTAATGATCAATTTCAAATACTACTAACCATACAATAAAAATCAAATTTATATTCTATATGTATAAATGTATATATGTGTTTTTTTGGGCCTTTTTTTGATTTCCAATTTAACTGCCTATATATTCTCTGTATAGTTCTCAAATTTAAAAGTTATTTATTTTTGATTTTATTATTTTTATTCGTTTCGATCTAAATTATAAAACAATTTATTTTATTTTATAAAAGATAGTTGTACTTTCATATATATGTTTCATCTCGATTTACTGTAATATCATTCCTGACGAATGAAGAAGAAGAAATACACTTTACAAGTGAAATTTACAAAATTTAAAAAAACATCGAAAAATTTTTCGGGTACGGAACTCTAAGCTCATACTTGAAACATATATAAGAACACTCTCCATTAAATAACCTTTTACCTTAAAGCATTTTGAAGTAGAATCGCTGCCAATTTTTTTTTTCGCGTACGAAACCCTGGGCTCGTACTTGAAACATAGTTAAGAACACTTTTCGTTTCGTTAACTCTCAAACGAAACCAAAAATGCCACTGACAGACACACACACAAACAGATACACACACATAGCGGTAAAACTTATGACACATCCTTCTTTTAGTTCCGGGTTTAAAAATGATAATCAATTTGTCTTCATCATCGTGATGTCTTTGTAGTTTTTTGTTTATATCCACCTATTGATAAATTTTGTATACTTGACGTGCTCCCTGGTATTGTTAGCAATAACAATAACAAACATAGTCCAGGTTAACTTACACCAAGTAAATCGGGAAGTCCATCTTTGCTGACATGTATAGTCAGTATATGAGTTTGAGTAACAGTCAAGCATAGTTTTCGGTGCTTCCACCAATTTTAATCACTTTTAACCATTAAATAATATTTACAACAAATTATTTGTATTTGATTCATTTATAAGTAATAATCATTTCTAAGTAATAATCATTTCTTTAAAAAAAAAGTAATTAATATATACAACTAACCTACCAGTATCGATATTTTCCAAATGAAATATTTAAATATTTTTCAAATTTGTATTCATTATAAAAAAACCCTTTTTAGTTTCATTTACAAATTTGATTAGTATTTTTTTTATTTAGACCTACTTACCTTCGCGCAAAAATTTTTCTTAGTCACATAGTTTTGAAAGAACATTTATAATTAGATAATTATTTGACACATAATTAAACAGTTTAAAATTATGATAATTAAACAGTTTATTTTTTTGAAACGTATAAGGTAAAGAAAACAATAGAATATTTTACATTCCGATACAATAAATATGTAAACATATAATTTATAAAAATTTATTAAAACACACTTTCATAATATTTTTATGATAACATGACTCTTGTAACATTGAGTTTACATATCTATAAAGACCTGCAAGATTTTAGAAAACAAGTGAAAACAAACAATTGGCTGAGTTAATTGTTAAAATACCATGTATAGACAGTGTTCATTACTCTGTCACATTACACATACATATAAGTCACACATATATAACTGATATAGCCATAACATACATACTATACAATTTGCGCATAATTTTCGCTCTAACGGGTAAACAGTGATGTTTACGAAAAAATGTTTCAAACAAAAGTTTTTTATTTTTTTATAAGGAACTTTTTTTACGTTTAAACTTTTGTTCTGCCTCAAACGGTTTACAACACTCAATTGGCCTATGTAGCTCGAACTTGACCTCACTTTTTACGTCCTCAGTACGCTATAAAAATTTCAGCTTGATATCTCTTTTCGTTTTTGACTAATCGTGATGAAAGACGGACAGACAATTTTGTTCATGGTATCAATATTTTTAAGCGTTACAAACTTGTGACTATACTATGTATATTTCATATACATGATATAAAATTTTTATAAAGATGCTTTTTTAGATGTTCACATCTTTGAATATCCATTTTTAATACATTTGAAAAACTCAGACGTGGATTGCAATATTCCATTTTACATTCACACATTGATAATCGACATCCGTCCAGGTCAAGTTAATTAAAGTATGTTAAAAATGAATTCGAATTTGTAATTAATCAAGTTAATACAATAACAAAACTCGCGACTATAAAAATGAAGTAACTAGATACAGCAAAATATAAATTGACTTGAACAGAGCCAGTATAAACAAAATATAGTTTTATAATAAATACATTAATATGGTATTTATTATTTAATTACTTACCATTCCTCTTTGTCAGGAAATATTTTATTGTTTTTCGTCTTTGTAAATAATAAAATTATTTAATATCAGGATATGTAAATTTAATTTAAGATTCTATATAATAATAATATTAAATAATGAATCCCATTCATAAATATTAACAACACCTTTATATTAAAAATGTGTATACATATTTTATATGTCTTTATATTTTGTTTAAACAAATGTGGGTATCCACACTGAAATACGGTGGGTGCATTATAAACAAATAATTATTCTTTTATTAGTTATAAATAAATGTATAACACAAAATAAGGCTTTACTTCTATATAGAAGAAATGCTCAAATCAAAAATATCATTTTTAACCATTGGTCAGAAATTAACAATTATTAACAGTAACTGTTTACTTGCAATAAAAATGCCATAAAAATGGCCCTTGGGAAGACAAAAACTTTGGGAGTAACATAATTTGACATTGGTCAAAATTTTTGCCAACATGGTGATGAGAACTTTTTACATGATGGTATATGAAGAAGTCGTAATAAATATTTAGTAAATAAGTGTTTTTAAAAATATTTTACCATTTTATTTACCATTTTCATAATAATTTTTATCAATATTTCTCAAGTTTTAAGCTTTACATCATACCAAAATTAAGAACTGTTCATAAAAATGAAAAACTTTTTTGGTAAAAATACTGACTTTGATAGTTAATTTCTACTAAACCGTTCGGAGAATCGATATGAATTTTTCACAAAGCATGATTAATTCATAAATAAAATTTCAAAGTTTTTGGATCTTTTTCATTTACTTTGGTATCGAAATACCTTTAACTTTATTTGAACCTCTCGAAGGGGGTATGAAACGAGAAAAACTAACTTAGAAGTCTTTTTTTGTGCATTTAAAATGCATTTCATAAGTGGGAGGGTATGCATTATCTATATATAGAGGTTGTGTGACGTTCTTATCAGACTTTTTCATAAATTTAGGAAAAAGGAAATACTTTTTTTCGAAAAATATTATAATATGTTTGTAATGTTTGTTTATATATATCCTCGTAAAAATGAGGACTTACATGAATGTTATACCTAATGTTTACAATATTATAAAAAAAAATCTTAATATTTACATGTGTTTTATTTAAAAATTATTATTATTTTATTAGAGGATCAGTAAGCATAAAAATTAAGATACACTAGCAGTCAGGTGACTTTAACGATAACAATCATATAAAACTTTTGAACTGATTTAGAGTTTAGACGTATTTTAAATTCATGTTATTAGAATAACCACCATAGGTATTATGAAAGCAAAAAATAATTTTCCGATTCCCTCATAATTTATGTATTATTTTAATGAAGTTATAAATAATATTTTTGACATCGGTTTTGAATTTTGATGATAAATTAATTTAAAAGAAAAACTAGGCGAAATATAAGCATACAATTTTTCGATTTTAAACCAAAGTGACAGAAAAGTGACGCTTCTTTTTTGAAAATCTAAGTACTGGAATTATGAAAGTTTAAAATTCCTTATAAAAAAAAGAGGAAGATATAGGTTTCTGACGTCATTGTCAAATATCACCATAGGGATAAATATAAAACTTTGTTTTGCTAAAAGGAGATGGGCAACAATCTTTGAATGCTTATAGCTTTTCGTTAATAAATCAATTTTAATTTCACTTCCAAACTTTGTCATGACATCAACTCTAGTTTTACATTTTTTTTCATTTTTCCTTTAAATGTTGAATATAATTGGCGATAATTATCAAAGAATAATAAGCAGTTAAATATTTTGTACAAATCGTGTTTCCAAAACTCCAGTAAGAAAGATTCTAACAGTGTAAGAAACTATCACTGGAATTATTAGTTATTAACTATGGCAATAAGATTATAGCTCGCATCGTAAATGTTTGATCACTTTTTAGAGTTACTTAAGAATTAAAGTGACTGTGCTTAGTTCAAACATAAGCTAAGAATTAAAATACTTAGATGTGTGTTTTATTTTTAAAGGATAATTCATTTGATATTGCAATAGATTTCTACTACGAATTCAATACGGTATCGTATATTCTACCTACTTAACGATGATACAATTTTTTTTAGTGTTGTTTATTATAAGGACATAAGGGTATGCATATACAATAATACCAAAAGTATATGGAATAACAACACAGTAGCCAGGAAATATAAATTATAATTATTATGTATGTTGGAATTATGTAAATAAAACAGAAGTTAGAATAAATATTTAAATATTTTAAAATTAATATTCAAATATTAATAATAATAATATACATTTGGAATATATTATTTCACACTTTATTATAAATAAATAAATAAATATTTTTTTATTTTGTTGAGAAAATTAAAATTATTATTAATAAAAATGTATAGAGTTGATAATAACCGAATTTCATATTAATTTGAGAAAAACATTTGTTTTTTAAAATATACTGCAAAATAAGAAACAGAAAATAAAGAAAGTGTGTCATGGGGACTGTCGATGGAAGATCTTCCATTGGCTTGACCTTCGGCCTGGCTGGTGCCTTCGGCATGGGAGCTCGCATATAGCTCTAATAGATCCCTATTCACAATACCTGAATATTAATAAATAATACCTCAATACTACTCAAATAGATGTTCACTATTCTAGATAAATATGGTGGGAGCGCAAATAAATACATTTGGACAGTCAGATGTAAAGTAATAAATTATTTATATGCGTTTCCACCATTTATTCCATGGAATTTAAATTTTTAGTGCGGAACCCTCAAAAACATTTTGTAGTGGACCGAATTGTGAATCTAAACCATTCTCGCATCCTCTTGAACACACACACAAAATTTCATCAAATCGGTCCATCCGTTTGGACTCTAAAAAAACTATCCGACAAGGTTGCATAGCTTTAATTAAAGCCTGCGATTTCTTTTAAAACTATAAAACATTTTTATCAAATTGGAAAAATTGCATGTCAACCAAGTTTATGAAATGAAGTTGCAGTGAAGTTGAATATTTGTGGTATTACAAGAAAAATATGGTCAGAGTAGAATCAGAAGCATTCTCAATGTATTTTCCTACTTCCGAGAATCACAATAAAAAATATGAGGAAAAGTCGATGACTCATTTTCTCTGACATTTTCCAACTTTGTGATGAGAAAATTGGGTAATTTGGATCAGCCATTCTTTAACAGCCTCTCCAATTTGAAGATCAATGACGTCAATGCACTTTTGCTATTCTTTAGCAGCTTTAAATGGTTCATGGAGTAATAACTGGCATCACAATGGACTTAAACGGTAATCTAAGTTTGTCTGAGTCTGATACAGTCACCATAACCTAACCTAGTCTACACGCTCTTTCAGTTAAAATCATTTAAATGTCACATTAATAATATTAATTATTTCACGTTTTTTAATAATTCTACGAGAAAATCGTACCAAAAAGTCAATGAAAATGTCCTTGATATAAATATTGTTTTGTTCCTACATGATCAAATTGAATTATAAAAGATTGGAAAAATTTTTATTAAGCTTTTATTGGTTTGTTCTAAGAAGAAAAATATATGGACTTAAAAATTAATAGTAGTTCATATTACAAATTTTATTATTTACAACTGATGATCGATACATAATAAATCGTATATCTATGTTAGTATAAGTGTTATTAATATTATTATATTGTTAACAATAAACACTTCAATAAAAATAAATGAATCAATTCGTAGAATTTTATTTCAATTTAAAATTGAAATTGTGGGTTCATCACCACCATGATAATAATAATAATACCAATCATCATGTATTGGAAATATTGAAAAACATTCTATTATTCACTTACAAATAATACAAATTATATTTATACTTATTTTTTTGTTATTATCATTATTTTTATTTAATACTGATATGTTATTGGTTCCGCTTGTATTTTAAAAATAATTGAATTTTTTAAACAGAAACAAATACATTTCTGTTCTGTTCTGTTTTTTTTTGTTGAATGTTTTGAACCTATGTGTTATTAACTTAATTCAAATTTTAAACAAATTGTATTTAAAAAATTTTTTTAAATACTATATTTTAATTAGATATACATTTTATATAAATTCTTGTTGTATTACACATTAACGTAGATTCACTGCAACTGAATCCATGGACTGTTTACTTTATATTCTCTACAAAACTTACAATTTAAAATTGAGTTATTGAACAAAAATTTTTGTTTGTCAAAAATAGAAAGATCATCTGTAAGTTTCATATCAAAACTGTTTCTGTTTTCTATTTTCTCATATTAATGTGAAAGTCACATGCAGTTTTTAAAAACCATTAAAGTGGATAATGAAACAACCAAGGAAAAGTCATCGTAAATCATCACAAATAATTCTTGTTATCTTTTGAAAATCGGTTAATCTATGCATGTTACGTTTTAGAACGTCACAAACATGGCGCACTTTGTCTATTATATTTTTGTAATCTTTACATATTAAATGCTTTGTTCTGAATGACTGATTGATTGACTGACTGACTAACTGATGGATCAACGCACAGCCTAAACTGCTGATTAAAAAGACCTGAAACTTGGAAGCTGCGTTTTTTGTATGACGCAGTTATTTAATAAGAAAGCATTCTCCGAAATTATACTCCTAAGATGGTGAAATAGAGGATGAAAGTTTGTATGAAAATCCGCCATTTTTGAGTCCGCTACTACTTAACCAATTTTTAAAATTCTTTCACACAGAGAATGCTGCATTGTCAGTAAATAACATGCGCTGTATTTTATTTAAAAAATTAAAACTCACTAAATGGCGAACAAAAGGGGAATTAAGTGAGGGTAATGGAATGAAGACTATAACACGGTAGTCTTTGTTTTTAAATGTAAAAGTTGTCGAGGGACGTGGAAGGGGTAACTGCAAGCTTGTGAATATTTTTTTTGAATTTTATTCATTTTAATGAAATTACATTTAACCCTACACAGTTCTTAGCAAATTTTCTCAGCGAATCTTTTTTCTCAGATTCGCAAATGAATACTTGTTATAGTAAACGATGTAGGTTGAAGAGACTTTACTGTAGTTACAGTAAAAAAAATATTAAATAGCATTTATTCAGTAGAGATGTAATTAAAAAATAACGCTAAAAAAATCATCTCCTATTATTTCAATTTTATTTTAAGCGTTTATTTCTATATATATACCTAGATATATAGTCCAGCTAAGGTATTTATTACATGTTTACTGGATTGAGAATTCTTTTCAAATTAATTTCATCCCCTTAAAAAATATAATCCCCTTTTTTGTTGTTGTTGTTATTCTGGAACTTAATAATAAAATATACTATGCAGTTTATATCCTACATGTATATTTGTAATAAGTCTGTGTGTTTTAATGCCAGCTAATTAAATCTGAGTTGGAGACCATCATCAGAGCTCACTCTCATTCTCTGGTAATACAACCGCTACAACACTAGGTACAATCTCCGTGTTTCTATAGTCCCTTACTCTCAGGTCCACCACCATCCACGCCTCATACTATCAATATTTTTTGTTGATATTTTACTTGCTACCCAACACAACATTGGCCACCCGCAATTCTGGGTATTATTATTACATTCTTTTTTTTTTGTAATAAAATTTTTCTGTTTTTTAATTTAAAATATTTAGAATTAAAATATTTTTTTATAAAATAAAAAAAGAAAGCTATCTTTTTGTGTGAATATTAAAATTATTTTAATTTTAATGATTTGGTTATTGTGTATTATGGGAAAATTCCAAATTTGCCGAGCAAATTATTTTGATTTTTCGCAAATTATTAGTAAGTTCGTACTTCTGAGAAATTGCATTCTTGAGAATTTCATTTAATATCATCTATGTAAGAACAAAACAATATTTATATGTTATCAACGTGAAATAACTTTATCTGCCATTGAGGCAGCTGTAATATGTGGAAATGAATTAGCTTGGAAATGCGAATTTGTGGAATTGTATTAGCTTATATGATTTCATGAGCACTTATAACAAAATGTATATATGTTCCACAATTAATTTTTCTAAACTTTGAATTCCCAGGCGTACATAATGAACAGTTCTCATGCTTCAAAGGTATTTATTTAAAGCTACACAATTCAATCAAGTTAAATTGCACAGCCCTCTTAAATAAAGTAACTAATTAATTACATTAAAGAAATGACAAATCCATATTATAATATGGTTATATTTATGAATATTACGTTGGTAATACAACATCTCTAACCACCACTTAAAATTATATAAAAATGTAATCAAAACTTTTTGAAAACAATATAACGATTAATAGCAGAACAATTAATAATCCGACCTTAAAACAAACCAAGAAAAAAAATGCCAACTTAATATTAATTAGTTTTTGTATTTTTTTGTCTGTTGTTTATTAAATCGCTTTTTGTGTGTAAAATACGACCACCACAAGTCTTATAAGGGGTTTGTATGTGAAACAACCCTTCTTTAATTTTTTTTTTTTGTAACATGGACTTAACTAACCATTTAAATAGGTACTTTATTTTTTATTGTTTTAAAAATATTTAATAATTAAAATGAATTGTTTGTTTATAACAATTATTTTATAATTATTTTTAAACAATAATTGAGTGTTAAATTCTGATTATCAATAAACAAAATAATCGTTACAGTTCTATGATAAAATAGGTACTTTCGGTATTTTTTTAAGTAAACCAAAACGTGGTGTTTTAGTTAGTTATACAAGGTAATTGGTATGCAAAATTGAGTGCTTTGAATTCGATTTTTTCCTTTTCCACGATTTGTCTGTCAGTGTTTACCGATTTTGATAGACTAATCAATGCTTACCCTCAGAGTGGTAACAATTTGTATTGCTGAATTAACTCTTCAATTCCCATGTCCAATCTAATGCAATTTCACTTTTTTCGCACTAGCCGTTTACCGAAGTTGTAAAAAAAAGAGAAGAAAATAAAAAGTGATATACCCCTCCCGGATTTATGAGGGGATCATCAACAGGTAACACTGGAATTAGATCGAACAAATAGTTTAAATTTTGTCTTCTATGCTTCTTAAAACAAATAAATAGAAATGTATGGTCAATCATAAAATTTTAGCTCAGAACAGATTTTACTTCAGGAATATTTTTTTCGAAAAAATATTGATTTCAAATTATTATTTAACAATTATATTTTATTCGATATTAGACCTTATAACGTCTCTTAGACTATTATATTCCGTTAACGCAGAATATACAGAAGCGAATCTGTTTAGTTTACATTTTAAGAGATAATCTCTCTTTTGACACTTTAAAAAAATAGTATTTAGGGAATACATATAATTTTTTTTATATAAAAATTTTGATTTGAAAAACTACCATATTGCTTCGTAAGAAATTGGTCACTTTGTAATCGCTCGAACATTAAAATTAATACGTACACTATAAAAACATGTACTAGTTAAAAATTTATTCTTAATATGGAAGCAAGTAAATATTTTCTTGTTTCAAGAAAATTTTTTAGTAGTCAAATATCTATTTTCTTGAATTAAGAAATGATATTGTTTACTCAAGAGATATATACTTGTAATAAGAACATCAAAAGCCAAATAAACTCAAAGTAATTGTGTAATTCAGAATCCCAGAAATGTATAAATTTTGGACATTAGGACATAAAAGATCATCTCTATGTACTTACAATATATATAATACTTCAACATCGATGTTGAACATAAATTATGTAACTTAAATTGACCTAGACTGTGCGTATACATATACATAAAATTTGACCACAGCTATGTTTTATATACAATTATATACATAAAATATATATAAATCATAAACTATAATACATACATAATATTAAAATTATGAATGAATATAATATAAAAACACTTAAACATAATATAATGAAACCTAATAATTATATTATTTCAAAACCATTCAAATAAATTGATTATGTGTGGGAGGATTTTAGTAGAATATGAAAATCAAATTAAATGCTATATGAAATATGGATTGCATTCAGTGGTAAACATGTTTGATTTTAGAAAATATAACTAACTATATATATATAGTTTTAAATTTTATTATTACCTACCGTGTGTATTTGAATTAATATACTACTTCTTGCTTGCTTACCCTCATATATTTATGAAATAGAAATTAGATGATATTTTATACGGATCAGGTGTATTAAATAAAAATTTTCTATTGAACAGGACTCAAAATTAATGAAATATAATTTTTAGTAGGTATTTGTAATTTCAGAAAAAATTTTCTTAAAAAGGAATGAGTTTGATACACTTTTTGTCGAAATATCATAGATATTTCAAATTGAGATAGGGGGTAGCATCAATATTTCCTAGCGGAAACTTTGAACCTCCTTCAAAACGTCGAATTAACTCGAAATTTGGAATACTGATCAAAGACCGATGACAATATAATAATTAAGTAAGTTTATTTGACTATCCTGTTCAGAATTTTCAGGGATACCGATTGCCATATTTGAAAATATTTACATTTATTTGCGCTCCCACCATATTTGTACTGGATTTTTGATAAATAATCGACTAAAAAACTAAAAAAACACGCAACTAGGTGAATTAAAAGGTAGAAAATAATCTCTTTAAATTAACAAAAAATAATTTTATTGATTATACCTCAGAATTAAGTGCTTGTTAAGTAAGTGCATTTTGGGAGCGTATTCATTCATTTGTTCAAAAACATGAAAAGATAAAAATATCATTTCAGTACGAAATATTAAATAAAAAAAGCATTTTCATGGGAAATATGATCTAAATGATGTGCCTTTGTTAAAATTTTCCCATAGGTGAAAGTTATTCTGCTGAAAGCTTTCTAATCGATATTTGGATTGATGATTCATATCGAATTTTCCACATTACCCATAATATACATGTAAAAGAAGACTTCATATCATAACGAAATTAAAAAGATAAATTAAAATTGATTAAAAAAAGAAGAAGTTAAGAGCATTCAAAGATTGTTGCCCGCTTTTCTTTCAGAATAGAATTTTATATGTAATCTTCATAGCCCTACCGTGCAATGACGTCACAATTCTATATCTTTCTCTTTGTTTTAAAAACCAAAGATTCTAAAGATTTTGTAAAACCAAATACACTTTTCTGTCCGTGCAGTGAGAAGTCTTCACCGGAAGTGATAAAAAAAATGTAGCCATTATCCTCATTATGCAGTTTTTCAATTTTGTAATATGAAAATAGTGCTTTAGACTTATCATGCATATATTTGATTAAATACTTTGTTTATTTGCAAATCATTTGTGTAAAATGTACACATTTCTATATATGTTTACACATATGTTTTAATGTGAATTTCTTTCACTCTTGACACATATGTGTATGTGTGTGTAAGTACTTGTCAAAGGTGAACATTTCACCTTTCACCTAACAATAATTGTGGAAATGCTTATATGCACTAAGTACATTATTTTATTTACTAACATTATAGGTATATACTAATACATATACCTAAGTATACAGATATATCATGATATTCTAACCATATACAAGAAATGTAAAAATATTCTTGATTGCATGATGTATTTTATGGAATTATTTAAAGTTGAAAACAAAACATATAAGTATTTATACTTATAGTTACTTTAACTATTTTATAAGCTTAGGAATTAACTACGACGTATGTGAATTTCTATTTATGAAACTACTAGCTGTATAATACCCGCTTTGCTGTACAACTTCAATTTTAAATAAAAATGTTATTATGTTGTAACCTTCAATTCATATTATTTTGGCGGAACTGTAATTTTTGGGGCAAAAGTACAAGTTATACCCTGCCACGCTTCGGTATGGGACATTATGGTTGCATAGAAACAGACGAAGTATCTAGTTATTTTTATGAACACAGGATTAACAGGCTAAACTGACTTGCACGTACCTAACAGTTTTTCAATGTACCCGTTATGCTCTTTTATTTGATACCTCACTCTGATTGTTCATCTCTACTTTCATGCCCATCTTGTCTACTTCTCCTCCCCCCTCCCGAGGTAAAAATAGCTTAAAGCACTTATTGAAGCTTGTTGTATCTCTTGTCAAAATTTGAGCTTAATCGAATCAGAACTTTTAATGTTTTTGAAGCAAAACTCTTTCTACCCGTATTTCAACCCCTTATAGATTTTTCCAACTAAAAAGCTGCATGATTGCGTAGCATACACACTTACAGAGAGTAACTTTGGCATTTATAATATCAGCAAGGATTTACAGGAATACCTATATAAATAAATTATTTTAGCAGTAGGATTTTTCTCATATATTTTACTTTAGGACAAATTATATAATGTCCTCTCTCCCAATTTTATCAAGAGACTCCCGAAATCGTACCGTTTATTCCTACTTGAGATTTTCAAATTAAACTTCTGTCTTTTTTTTTGGATAAAAATTAATTTTATTTTCAACTCTACAAAGTCATTTTGACATAAAACATATACATTTTTAGGTAAAATAAATATTGATACCAGAGGATTTAAAAAATAGTTATAACGTGAAGTGATTTTAAAATTTAGTTATTTACTAATTTAAAGAAAGGAATAATATGAAAAATAATCCACATATATATAGCAAGTGAAAATATAATCAGTAAAAATAATTATATAGTAAAGTTTATGAAATAAAATATTATTTTATTAACATTACATAAATAATTTTGAGATGATAAGAAAATATTATTACTATTTATTTTTATAGAAATTTAAACAATAATAATTATTGTTATTAAACATATATATATATTTAGGGGAGATTGTATTACCGAGGAAATTTAATGATGCATTCTTTACACGTCACTCTTGCCAACAGCACCATATGTGATTGCATCACTGAAAAACCATATAAGGTTCTGATAGAGGAGTCTTCCATTATATAGCTATAGTATAGTTGTAAGCTTTTGTGCCTACTATTATAATTGATCAGTGGTACAGTACGCTGTTTGATCCAAGTTACATGAAGGTGCATCTTAATTAACTTTTAAATTGTAATATGACTTAGCAAAATAGGAATCAATAAGCTGTGACTTGGGTCGAATGTGATTAAAAACTAGACTATAACCAACTTGTAAAAAAAGGATAGTAAAAGCACAAGTTTTTATTTTGAAACACACTAACACCTAAGTACTAAATTTAATATTTATTTTTTGTTCGATTCTCTCGGCTACTGGCCTACTGGTAGTAAACTGAATCTTCATATAGTTGTTAGCTCATTGTTAGGCTAAGAATGATTCAAGGTTTAAGTGACCCGAGGTTCTACACCTTACCCTACATGTATAATGTATATATTACTTATGTAATTTTATACAAATAACAACATTTCTTTTAATATTATTACAATAACATTAAATTACTGTCAATTGATAATAGCACTCGTATTTTGAACTAGACGCATTTATAAAATGTTATGTCTTCGCGTCATTTCAAAACATATTATTACATATATTTATTTATATGAAACATTTTATAATTTGAATGCATAGGAATTTTAATGCAGTTACAGTTAATAGAACACCTAATGATAAAAGCTTTAAATTCTAGACTTTAGGAATATGACGACCTCAAAACTTGTTAGTTGATTGTTTAGTTGAACTCTTAATATTGAGTTTCCTACAAAAATACTGACGTTTTAAAGCGGTAGTAAAATTCTTGACTTCCATCTTAACGGCGATTAGATATGAACTCGAAGAACTTGAAGTGTGAATTGAACTGTGGTGAAGAATGACCGATCAGTATTTTCCCTTTTTTAAAATCTTTGTTTCGAAAATTATAATGAGTTTCACAATTCCTTTCTTAAATTTTCGCTCTTGTTTTTTTTTTAGCTCACCATTATTTTAAAATGTTTTGAAACTATTTTTTATTACTATGACGGGAGTTAAACAAATATCAACATTATTTGATCTTTGAATTTAAAAAATCGCTCTCTTATGTGACGTCATTAAGGTCTACATAGTAAGGTTAATAGTGGAAGCGCTGGGAAGAATAAAAGATATGAATTGCTGTGTAGTCAATCATAAAATGTCGTATTTATTTCTTCTTCCATCACAAAATTAGTCATTTTTAATACCCGACAAAATTTGATTTTTTTTTTTAATTTGCCAAATTCTACTGATCCAAAATTGGCAATATTTGTTTATAATGCATAATGAATTGTGAACAAACTATATTTTTTAATTTACGAAAAAATTTCAAAAAAAAATTTAATATTATTTTTATTTTATAATAATTTGATGATAACATGATTTTCTACAGGTAAAGAATTTTAAAATGCATTTCAAATCATCCTTTAAAATCATTATAACAGTTATATAAGTTATATAGCTTTATGTATATATGTATGTATGTATGTATGTGTCTGAAATACATTTACCTAATGTCAATCAAAATATACGACTAACACAAATATAAACAAATATTACCTTTAGTAAGAATATATTTCACATGTAATCTAGAAACACTACCACTTACTATATGTGCAATGTGCATTTTAATACCATTTGTTATAATCTTAAGTATATTTTTAGCTGATAAGTATTATTAATTTTAACGCCCATATGTGTGAAACTTGAATGTAGTAAGGCTATTCCATATCAGAAAATAAAAAAATTTATTTGCGCTCCCACCATATTTATACTGAATTTTTGATAAATCAATAATAGTTTAAAAAACTAAAAAACACGCTGTTCTGAACTAAAAGATAGAAAATAATTCTTTAAATAAAAAACAAAAAAATTATCGTAAAAGACCGTGGCTTGCCTTTTAAGATAATTTATAATGACTTTACTTTTACCAATATCTGTCTATAAAATATGTACAATAGTTGAAATTTAGCACTCCACGCTTTTTTATGATAAAATGATTTTCTTGAATTTAAAGAAATTATTTTCTACCTTTTAGTTCAGAAAAGTGCGTTTTTTAGCTTTCTGACCACGAAAAAATCTACACTTCAAATGGTGTTTTAGAAATGTATTACTTTTTATAAATATCCCCAGTTAATTTAGTCAAGATGCCAGTAGCTTCTTATGAATTAAGGGTTTTGAGAAGATATCAATTACCCACCATTTAAGTTTCTCCGATCTTCAATTTGAGCTTGTGTAAGAATAATTTTGATTTCGATAAATAGTAAGTTGCAATGCATTTTCAAAGTAGTAATAATAACAACTAGAATTTTCAACCAACAATAATATTGCTGCTACTTTCTTGATATCAGATTGTAAAATGATTTCAAGTACCTCGGTTTTATATTGTATTTTATAATTGCGTGTAATACACTACTGCAATATACTCACTGTGTAGGTACATTAAATGTACATTTGTAATGGAGTTGATTTTTCAATATTCAACTTAATTCTTTAGCATATAAAGTTAAGTTAACAGACGAGAAGGAAAGAAAGGTATGGGGTATGCAGATGATGAACACGCAAACGCACTTGAAATAGCATACACATATAACACGCAAATTTATATTATTCATACCCAAACAATATTTATATCTGTTGGAATAAAATCTAAAAAGTATTTTATCAATAAATCGAATAGAAATAAGAATCATTTTTATTCTGGACAGCTAATTTACTTCAAAACGGGGTAAAATTTATCAACACATATCCGTGATGTGATAAGCACTACCGGCAAGATATTATACTCAGACAACATATCGACATCAGCTTAGTATTTTTAAATATGTCTGATGAAGTTCATCTTAACCAAGAACGTATAAAGAACGTAAAACTCGAGTGGAGAGGGTAGCAGGAAAGGCGCCTATCTGGGCAAGGTCTAGTCTTCTCAATCGTTATGTACTTTGTACTGCGTATCAGGCGTCTTTTGTTTTCAATTTTTTGTCTTTTTCAATCAATTGAAAAAGATTGAAAACGCTTAAAGCTCAGCATAGGATAGACTCCCAGAAGAACTATTTTGGATTTAGAACACACGTGTAAGCTTGATAGAAAAATGTGAATTTATTTTTGCGTATTTAAGTGGAAAAAGGGTTGAAATGATAGACCTGCATTTCTAAGGAAACTTGACAACTTTCTGTGTTTTCAAGGTAACAAATCAATTTCATTTGTTCTGTTAATGGAATATTTACAAATAAATAGCTCAAAGTCACAAAAGTATTTGCATAAGGTCTGCGAATGGCCAAGTATGCTAAAGAGTGTGGAAAGTGAATCACAATTTGTTCACGAAGAAATAAGGCACAGAAATTTGCCCCTTTTTGAAAGTCTAATAGAAAATTTGACAAAAACTTTCTTTTGTAGAGAATTGATAGATAGATAAGGGAGGATTCCGGGGAAGAATACTTAAATACCAAGCTTACCGCAATATACTTTTTAAATGATACTTAAATGTTCAATTTAATAGAAAAAGACTATAAGAATTATTGCGTATAATATACCCTACAACTACAGAAACTATAGATTTGTATATTATGATTGAATGATTGTGTTGAATTAGCAAATAATTTGTATCATATTTGCATATAATACCTGAATTTTATATGCAACATCCTTTTAAGGTCAATGATTTGCTAAATTAACAACAGCATTTGGTATAACTAATGTTTAAACAAAATTCAGTTTTTTTTTTTTCATTAAAGATCTATTTTTATAATTTTTTGCGTTTTTGTTTCTGCACCATATGGGTTGATTTTATTGTGTTCATGAAAATATTTGAACAGAATTAATTGTTAAGTCTTACTACTGAAAAATTAAAGCTAAGTCCTTTCCAAAATAAGTACAATAATAAATTTAAAACAAAAAATTGCGTTTAATCGATGAAAAAGTAATGATTTTAAAGTGCATTTTTTATTTATGTAGGTAAAAAAGTTTATCTCGTGTTTCTGTCTAAATTATTCAAAATCTACTAAAGATATCGAGATGAGGTTGTGTTTAATTTAATTTAAATAATTTAGAGATCACATTGAGACTGAATAGAGAAGAATGCAGGAAGGGATTTGTTAAGACATCGGTATCTGTGAAACAGATTGCAAGCATTAATTTAAAGGGTTACACACGCTTTCAAACGATAAAATTTACATTACAATTCATTGTAAATTAATGGACGTATAATTTTTAAATTCCTATAATATATTTAGAAAAACTATTGAGTAATGGTGAGTAGTTCTTGAATCATGCAGATAGAGATACGAAACAGACTTTATTATTATTTAAGTAAGGTAGATAAATTTGACGCACGAAGTGGTCAATTTGCTATTTAGCTGCACTGACAATATTTCGGAAAGTTAAAACTTAGCCTCCATGAGGAAAGAAAAATAATGTAAGTGTATCATTCATTGTCTTCTATTAAAATACAATAAACATGAAATAGGAAAATTGTACTATGAAAAAATAGTTTGCGTGTTTTTATTGTTTTGCGAATAAAATAAATAAAAATATTTAACAACAAATACAACATGTTCTAAAACAACTACAAAAAAAAAAATGTAAAAATCATTATAAATGCATTCAAATATAATAAAAAGAACAAGAAATGAAAATTATTTAAATAATATTTTATTTAAATATTTTTTTAAGTATTATATAATTAAGTTCTTTACTTATAAATAAGATGCCTTAATTTATTTTATACGAATATATATCTTTTCAAGAGTTGATTATAATACAGATTCATTATAAATACATTTAATATAAATTAAATTATTTAAATTAATAATTTTGTGTGTGTGTGTGTGTACGTAATTATTATATTCTTTTATTTTTGTGTATGAAATAATTATAATATTTTTATTAAATGATGAGTAGTTGTATATGTGATGATACCTACCATCATTTGATACAAATACATAATCAAACTTTTTAACAAAAAAAACTTACTTCAAGTAAGTAAAGAAGCATTAATTGTCAAATATATCAATACAGTCAAAAGATATTTTTTTTTGAATAAGTGGCTGCTATGACGACCAACTCGCCCATTTACAGAACGTTTAGGAACGTTTATTTCGGAACAACTGTGGATATATATTGAAGGATATTAATCTTATCCTCAATTGAGTTGTCCAATCGATATATTATATATATATATATATATATATATATATATATATATATATATATATATATAGACCCGATTTTTGCTATTTATGAATATTACTTTGTCTAGAAGATGATTTTTATTCAAAGTACAGGAAACAAAATTTCTTGATTTTTTAAAACTTTCTTAAAGTACCTCTTAAAAAAAACCGAAATTGTTACTAAAAATTTTTGGTTTAGAAATTTGATGAAATTTGTTACTTTGGCTATAATACACCTAAAATCCTGTGCGAAAAGCTTTTATTCTGGGGCGATTCTGGACATATTTCAAAGAATATACATTTAATCGTCAAATTAGCTGCTTTTTTATGTTTTTTGATTCCTAATAACCATCAAAAATCCAAAAGACTCCAAAATTTTGTTGATTTTGCTAATGAATGATCGTAACACACTGATAGGTTACAGTAGGAATTTCATTTCTTCGCTCTTTAAAAAACTGCTTTTGAAGCCAGTTAAAAAGTGTATTATTTCACTTAACTGAGTTTTAACCACTTAATAATATGGTAAAAGAAGATTATAAATTTCTTGATGCATATTCATAAATGAATTTTTTATTTCATTTTATATTATTTTGGATATAATTTCATTCAAATTTTTTTTTTTTTAGTTCGTGTAATATATTTAACTGTAAAAGTGATTATCACATACATAAACTCATATGTGATACAAATTTGAAATTATACAACTTATAAATTCTTTTCTCCCGAAAATTTTTATTCGGCAAATAATTTATTCTTTTGAGATAGCGCCATACATTTTGTTTGCAGATAATATAATATAACGATTAATTGTGAATTCCTAGATTTTTATCTGATGAATAATTGCCATTCAACGCAGATATTTTCATTTCACTAACGACATTTGCCGTTGGTATAGTATCAAAACCATAAGTTATGGATGAGAAATTGTATAATTAAACAATTCTTGCATTGTTTCCTATACACTTTTGTGTTACTTGTCGCTTTCTTCATTATTTTAATGCTTATAAGGAATTAATGAAATAGTTTCCAAAAAATTTTCATCCAAAATAATTAGAAAATAGGTATGAAGGTGAACGTTAAGTCTAAAGATGCACAATGAGGATACTTCAAACGTCCGTTTTACAATACAATGCAAGGCTCGCTTTATTTAACATTATCTCTTAATTCTTATAAATTTTCATTTAAATCAATGTGAGTCAGTAAAACGTTCATCCAAATTGAGGCTATGTTTGTCAATGATGAAATTTGTCCACTAAGCTTCCTGTCGTTTACGTCTGAATATTTTGTTTTTATTGGAAATTTGGAGAATTTAATTGCTAAGACCGATATTAATAATTATTTTGATATATTAACAATGCCAATCATACACCAAATAGAATTTTGGAAAAATCGCGTTCTCATAAACAGAGAGAGTAGCTGTTCGCCAAATAAGTTCAGTTAAATAGACTAATTTTGTGTGGAACTTTCATAGGAGCACTGTACAGACCTTTTAGAGACAGTTAAGCGTAGGTAAGGTTAGATTAGATTATATTAGCTGTTCACGAAGGACACTCTATGGTCATAGTGCCCATTGTGATACTATATATGTGTTTTACTACCTTATTACATATACCATGTACTACACCAGCATATCACAACCATTAAATAAATTAATTTTTGTTGTGATGGCGGAAATCGAACCAGCTACCCTAAGCATGCTGCTTACGAATTTGTTTACGCCTCAAAAATAGCTCATTACCAACTGAGCTACTTTTGATTAGGGTTTATTGATTCCTCAACGGGTATTTTTTCATCGTTATCTAAAAAAATTATATCATATAATTTAACCCTCTATAAAAATAATAATCATACACATTTTGAATATTTTTGAATGGCCGATTTTATTCCATAATATATATAGGTAAGGTGCACACGAAATGTAACGATTAGCATTCATTTAAAAATATTATAATTTATTTATTATACATACATATATACAAACTGAACGGAGTACTTATGAACTTACGAAACAACTGTACAAAAAAAAAAATAATAATTATAATTACTGGTGTGCGCGGTGTTCGCGCTTACCAGCTCAACGCTGATGATATGGCAGTGTAAGTCTACATATGATACTCAGAGTGAAGTTAAATGCCCACTGAATCGTTAATAAAACATGAAAATATTACGTTATTTAAAATATATATCATTCATTTATTATTTCATAAAAATATTATAAATTTCATAGTTTTAACGACATTCTGCTTTTACCAGGAAATTTTTTATAAACTTAAGAGTTTTATGAATATTAACTTTATGATTATTCACAAATACCGGGTGTATTAAAAATCGTAAAACCTACACAGTAATACAATGATAGGCGATTATTGGAAGTTCTGACAGAACTGAAAAATTTAAACTTTGGAACAACAGTGATTTGAAATAGATCAGATTTTTATATTTGGTGTCAAGGTGGCACTTTAAATGGTTTGTGTTTGGTGGAGCAAATGTAATGAGAGTCCGGTTACAAGATAGGAAACTGTGGTTGATAAGAATAACATGATCAGAGTCACATGCAGTCTTCTGTGAGCTTTTCTAGGCACTGACCGGCGCAATGCCGTAGTGAGTTGAAAATGTAGATAACTTTAAAAGATATTCCATTTAGTTTTGAACTTCGATCATCACAATTCTCGGATGTAAATGTATCGTAATATCGATAATATTTCGTAATCTTTCTATTTCTATTGCTCCATCAGGCTGTGGTATCTTCTTTGAATCTCGTTTTCTTGGCATTTTTTCAAAACGTTTCCAATTGCCCAAAGAAACCCAAATTAGGAAAGTCGTATTTTAAACATATAGTATCAATGTATTTAATTTAAATTACTGACTTCAGTTAAATTTACTAGCGGATTTATTTTATAATTTACATTTAGACGTCCAATTAATACAGCCTTAAATACATAATTCATATTATCGTTATTTCTATCTACTTGAAATTGCAAAATATAAATTTTTCATGATTCTTCATTTGTTCTTTTACTTTCAAAAGAAATTTTTCATGTTTTAATGTAGATTATTCTATAAATTAATCTAATTCGGAGACAAAATTCTGTACGAAAAGTTTTTTTTTGCTACTATCTGGATCCACACTTGATTGACGTATAAATAAATTTATATTTTAATTTAAACTAACCGTAAAATGTTTCATATTTGGCAAAAGTTAAAAATTAGATTAACATTACCGTTTTGAAAGATAGAAATTACAGTAAAATAATTTCAGTAATTCAATTTTCTTAAAACGAATGCATTAAAGGAGTTTAATAATTAATTCGTAACATACAAACTCTTAAAGAATTCCTTAAATGAAAAGTTTTAATGAAATATTATTTGATGTTTAATGCAAACGTAATCGTTTAAATGGTCACATTTATAAAAAAAAAAAATTATTTCTTATAATCAAATGTTTACAGTTAACAATACAAAACGAAAACATTTAGAGAGATACTTTTAAAAGTGTATAATTATGACTTTTTCAACTTAGTTATTACTATTAAAGGTCCGAACACTCTACCCTAAAATTATAAATGCCACAGAAATAATAATAAATTGTATAAAGACATAAATACAGTATTTTTTTTCGATTTAATAATTGAACTATATAAACATTAAAGGTTAGCAGCATGGGGAATCGTACAATTATTGATAAAAAAGGCAGATGTATTTTTTTTTTGGAGTTATAAATAAATAAAATGATATATTAAATTATGACAAGCAAAATTGACCCCATATTTTTTTAGACGCGTTCATTTAAAAAAAAACGAAAATTTTTTGCTGACCGGTATATGGTTCAGTTATAGAGAATTTCACATCATACAATTAAAAAAAAAAACCTATGGTCTGTCTTTTGCACCTTAGGCTAATGTTCGCAGATACAGAATTGGACAGAAGAGGGTATTTTTCATAGATATTCTTTTGTAGATGTTAAAAAATATGACGATTATGAAAAAAAGTTTGCTTTTGTTAGCTACCGATACAAGTACACTAACTAGCCGGTGGTATATTATCGATAGTCAGAAATACAACGATTTCCCTCTATTGTATTTATGGACCTAAGCCTGATTTTATAGTTAAAAAACTATCTCATGCCGTTTACGAGAAGTTAGGCAGGAAAAATAGTTTTGCTTCAACAACTAACAATATTATTTTTATCCTTTAAAAATGCAAAAATATTCTTAGTTGAAGAAAAAATTTCGAGAATATCATTTTTTTAGGTGTAACGAGTATCGAATTGTTTTTGTAGGTGATTTTATATTTGAGCATGTTTTTTGCTTTTGAAAATAACTTTTTTTTCAAAATGTATTATTCAATAATTTAATGCTTTTGTTGAGTAGAAACTATTGCATTCATAGGAATTAAGGGACCCAACTTTACAAAAAAAAAAAAAAAAAAAATTCAATTATATTATCAATCATAAAACATAAAAAAATGCTTGACAATTTGAATAAATACAATTAATTTTTTTCGTTTAAATATTATGATTTTTTTCTATTATTTAAATTATAAAAACGTAAAAAAAAAAACATAATTTTTTCGGTTTTATAATTTACAAAAATATTTTTTAAATGGAATCCAATAATTATGATTTGTTTTTTTTTTGTTGTCTTATATAATAATCTTAGTTTTGTGTTTTTGAAAAAAAATTATCTCAAAGATAATTCTTAATAATTCTTGTTGGATAATGATAATATTTAGTGTAATATTCTTTTGTATAAATATCATTTATCATTTTATACTTTGACAGCTGTTAATGGTTCTAAAACAAAAAAAGAAACATAATCTCAATATTGAAGTAATTATATTATCCAACAAGAAATAATAATACCTATATTTCCTATTGCAATGAATTTAAACAGTTTATTGCCTAAAAATTATATTTAGTATGTGTTTGCCCAAAAAAGTCCAATAACAATGAATTTACTAGAATTTCGACGAACTGGTTACTTTTTATTTTTTTACAGGTGTTTCACAATGAAAGCAACAGAATGGTATGTGCACTAGTCTACGACCTACTACTACTACTCCTTCATCTCATGCGCACACTACTTCTACTTCTCACTCTAATCTCGCTCACACAAATCAATCGCTTTGTCTCGCTTTGAACAGAGAGAAGGTTCCACTCTTCTGCTGCTGCGTTGTGTCACACAGACTGAACGTTCGTCATACCTTACGTCAGCTGTGCGAACAGCCGATGATTGCCGAGCCACATCAGACGTAAGTTATGACGTACGTATCATCTTTTTGTAAATGTGTTTTTTTTTTCATTTATTTCTTTTAATTTTTCATGTTGTAATTTTCCTAGTAGTTTTTAAATTTTTTTTTCCTTGGATGTTTTTTGTAGTATTTTTCTAAATGTTTTTTCATTTCTAACTAAATCAAATTTCATTATTAAATAGATTTGTTACTATATTCATTTTGTTAGTCTACGTAAACATAGGGTATATTTTATCAAGAAAAGATTAAACAAAATTTAATGTGGATAAAAATTTAATAACTTTTATTATTAACACTTTAAACTTGTGTAAATAGTCTATATTAATAAAATTTTTTTCGAATTTAATTGCAAAACAAATTATTTTTTATTTAATGTTTTGGAATGAATTAAATAAAAAAAAATTGATTATCACACGGTTGTAATTGTTTTAAAAACCGTATAAAATATATTTATAATAAAATTTTTTTAAATTATCTCACATTAACAACAATTTAATAATAATCCAAAAAATGTTTTTGAAATTAAAAGTTGTTTAATCTGTTTTTAATTAAAAATCTCAAAAAAAAAAAAAAAAAACCATTAACATTTTATATATTTAATATATTATATGATGGGTCCTTTCTAGTAATTTTGTTATTATATGGATTTTTTTGAAGTTTTGTTTTTTTTTTGAATGTTATGTATAAAATTTTGCATCACGCAATTTTAATTTATTTTTCTCAAATTTTATTTTTTGAAAACTTGAAGGTAGAAATATTATTAGGTCGTTGGTTGATGCATGCATATTTATACAAAAAATAAAGCCATTAACATTCTCGTATATATTGTATTCGTTAATTTTTGTGCTAAAAATATCTAAAAATGTTTAAAAAAAATGGAGTCTGATCCTACTGTATTGAAAGTTTATTAACCTAGCGATTTATAGATTATCAATAAGTGTACGCTTTCTTTTCAATATATTTTCGTGGCTTGGAAAAAACTGGACCTTTTAACGCAAAAGTTTTAAAAAATTTATTGCATTTATTGAGTAGTATAAGTCAAGAACTTAATTTGAAGTTTCAAAGATGCGATTATTGAATAGGAATCAAAAACTTATTAATAGATTTAGTATTAAAAAGTTATAAACAAATAGAGTAAAAATACAAAACATTTGAGAAAGGTTGCTCTTGCATAAAGGCACCATTATTTTGTAGTTAGCTCGGAGCTAGAGTGTCTTGCTCGGTATACCAAAGGTCGTGGGTTCGATTCCAGGATATATAATTTCATGTCTAACATAAAGTTTCTATTTTTAAAATTGAACGATAAATTAGATAATGCGAAATAATTGTCAAACGGTTATATTTAATAAATAGTAACACAATATTTATATTTATAAATATTTATTATTTATGAAAGTAGCCAAAAATGAGGGGTTGGCTCGCATATTTATTCATAATAAAAAAGAAACTATATTAGTAATTATCCTTTTGCACATGTACACACAAAGATTATGATTACTTGTGTGTACCTAATATTTTTATGTAATAAGCTGAATAACATAAAAATTTTTATAAAAGTAGCCCCCACAGAGATGAATGATTATCCATATTTTTGTCTATTATTTGCAATCACACATGCGTACATATTTTTATGAATTCATTTTTTTGTTATTATTATTGCTTGTATGTTGTTTGCCTGTGCCACTGTGTACCGTTTTTGAAAAAAAAAAAAAAACGTAACATTTATTTTAAGTAGTCCTCTCACAGATCCATCATATTCATCATATTCTATGATTATTACTTTTTAATAATATTTTTTCAAAAAGATAAAAAGGCATTATATGAATAAAATGGTTTTTTGTTGTTGCAATGTGCAATGAATGTGATTGAAATGATTTAAAACATTTTTAGACAGTTACAGAATAAATTGTATTTTTTGAAATTTAATCTAGATTTTAGTCTTTTTTTGAATTGTAGATTAAAAAATGATTTTTTGTAGCTTTTGAAAATAAATACCAGTCCATATCAATAGATTGTTAACGCAAACTTTGTGATTTTCCAGTACTTTCAACCTAAAGTGCGTCTTTCTTATGCGTATTCGAGGACAAATTCCAGTTTATCTGTTGTTACTTAAATCTTAGCTTGTAAATTTTATTTAGAGGAAAAATGCTGACCATAGATCAGCATAGATCGACTAATCTAAATTTTGGATAGATTTTTTTTTTAATATATCAGATTAAATTGCATATGTTTATGAGAGGGGAGTACTTCTTTGGTGGGAGCGGACAAAAAGATAATAAATTAGTTCTATACCCTTTTTTGACTATTTTTTGAAATGCTGCAAAAAAAAAAAATGCAAAATAAAGGTAAGTACTTACAGTTAAAAGTTGTAAAAAAAATATTAATTCTGATCTCTCAAAGATGACCTAGGCCATTAAGGAGGTACCAATAAAAAATATTGTGTAACATTTTTTTGAGTTTCGTTGATTTTAGAGAAAAATATAGTTTTTCTGATTTTAATTTCCCTCTGACATTTTTAATAAAATGCTCCCAAAAGCATAATTGAACTTAAATAATGGAAGTGTTTGTACTAAAAAGGTTGTTTAGCTTATGCTGTTACTTGTGAAGGCGAAGATTCTTATATCGTTATGGATTTAATAAAACTTTTCTATATTCAAGTTCAATAACTTAAAGATATTTACTCGATTTTTCTAACGTTTCAGTTGGTTTTTGTTTCGAATTAACGATAACTGTCTAAAAATGTTGTTGTAGAAAAAAATTACTTGAATTAAGAAAAACGTTTTCTTCAAAATAACATTCAAATTTAAAATTTTATTTTATTTTACTTACATACACAATAAATTTTGACACTAAAGCAGTTTAATTGCTTCAAAGCAAAGAATTTTTTCGTTCTAATTAATATCTTTTTTTTTTTAAAGTAATATTTACTTATTCAAGTTAATTTTTTTATTTGTAACAAAGCCTATAAAAATAATAACTTTAATTATTATACATTTTTTTTCAATTTTATCACGTTCTATTATAATTTTTTTTATTGCTAGAAATAATGAACTAAAAAAAATCGTATTTTCGTTTTTTATTATAAAAGTTAAGATATCAATCAATTTGAAATGAGTTAAGTTTGAAATAAAATAATTATTCTGAATAAATTAAAATATTTTAAATTAGTATATTTTTTTAAGTTTTATATGATTTTTACTCACCGAATTTAGACAATTTCATAGATTTAATTAGTATTTAATTTGCATTTACTATAAGATTAACTTACACATTTTAACAACTATGTTTCATGTTAATTATATAATTTTATTATATGTGTAAGAAAAAAAATTATATCAAGAAATTTTATTACATAATTAACGAACGATGACTAAATGAATGCATATAATATACCTTTATTAAGACGTATTCTAGATAAATGTTGATTATTGACATGCGAATTCAGCAAGAAATGTGATAAAATTGTTGGAAATAAATGTTTAAAAAAATTTCAAAAATTTGGATTTTTTTTTCGTAGTTAATGCCAAATTCAGATTATTATCTAAAATATAAATAAGAAAGACATGTAGGGAATCTATTTTTACAAGCTTGTTATTCATTAGCTTTCGTGTCCGGCTGTTTGTCTGTCTATCCTATATTAGAAATTAATAGTAGGTACTTTCTAATCAGATAAAGGGGTGAAAATCGCATAATAAGTGTAAATTAGGAAATGTGAACAACTTAAAATTTCTAGAAACTTAATAATTGATAGAAAACGTCTAAAAATCTATGTCGGACACCAATCGCGGACAATCGAATATGAATATGTTAGTTTCTGGTTCACAATCTACTATTAGATATCGTAAGCATATGTATATCCAGCTTTGTTTTGTAGCGAATTTATAAAAATTGTTAATAAATAGAGGACAATGTCCGGAGACGATAGATATCATAACAAACCTAACTAAGTTGAATAATATTAAAATTATATAAACATGAAACATAGAGCACAAGCCAGGCTAAAGATTTAATGAATATTTGTTCGGTATAAGAACTGGCAACGTCAAAAAAAGCAGGTATTTTAAGATGGCTGGATTTTAGATAGTTGTTAACCTATTGAAATCAGGTAGGGATGAAGAATGCCTTTCAACTGCGATTTTCCGAAAAAATCTGAGTAGATCGCTGATTTTATAATCATATTAAGCAATTTAAAAAAAATCATTTTTCCATATCCCTTTATCAATATTAGTCATAATTGCCAGACAGGTTTTTCCAGTTATTAAAACAACAACAGATTTTATTCTAATAAATTAAAGAAAAAAATGTATTCAAACCATTTTAGAATGGTTGGAATATTAATACAATTTAGTTTTAAAATTAAAGAATGTAATTTTAATTTGGGGCTTCACTACTGACTTTATCCCGTATAAATTAACGCAATAAAATCTCAGATGAAAAACGTACTTCATTTCTATCTTCTAATTCAATAAGAAAATAACTATTCGAAATTCAGTCGTTTTAAAATAATTCTCGTAAATGTTGCCAGCTCGCGTACCAGCAGTATATAAAATATTTTCCTTATAATGTTTACACCGCCATAATATGTATATGGTGTTTGTCCTTGATGAATGATCAAAGACGAGAACGATATGATTGCGAAGCTAACTCGAATAGAAGGAAGATACATAGGCACGTGACGTGACGGGGTGTGAAAGGCGCCAAATAAAGCCGCGTTATCATTTATTCTCTCTCTTCCTCTAAAGTACCAACGATACTTACACACATAATATACATAGATAGATAGGATACAAATGCTTTTCATTTATGCGAATGACCATAATAACAAACAAAACTCATTTGTGTAAACTAACGATCTACACAAGAAGAGACACACTAGAAATGGATGTGTATTCTCCTCATATTGTATGCATAAGCGATGTGAAATAGATGTTTTAAATTTTAAATTCAGCGTAACGGCTACTTTGATCTATCACACAAAACGGTATGTGTTACACAGAATTAGTAATGATTTGTATGTTTATGATATGTATCTATTTCAAGTACCACGTGTTTCAGGGATAAATGTTTAGTAAAGAATGGTAGGAACTATATTACTTTCGTACCTTGATACAAGATATGCAAGATATTTTTCTGAAAATTTAAGTTATTAATTATAGAAGCCAAACACGTGTTTGATTCTTTAAAGAATTTAATTATATTGCCACTTTTAGTTTTTCTGGATGAATTAATTCCAGTATTAGTTTAAAAATGACATACTTCTGATTTAGTAGTCAACCCAATATGTGCGTACATTATGCTTGGTTTGATCAGGATATTTGTTATGACAGAACATTGTACTTACTTTAAATTATCTATGTTATCTCTAACTTTCACAACTGAACTTTTTAAAAGGATAAAACATAAAATTTTGACAAAAAATACAAATTGGCAGTTATAAAATCCCCATTCCCCAATTGTATGACAATATACTATTTCCCAGCGCTTCCACCAACTTGTTCTATTATTTTGCATATTTTCAATATTTCTGACCGGTATAATATTTTGAACTGGTGAAAATCGAATTCAAAATTACTTAAGATAAAATAACAGGTCAAATAAGTCAAAACTGTTTTAGTTTGATGCAGAGAAAAGTAACTTTAAATTATAGAAAAATATCAATTTACATGAAACATCGAGTACATCGTATATGTCAATCGTATATGTAATCAGTAAAAATTATCGTGTCCCTTATAAATGAGAAATAGTAGGTGTTTTTATATTGCGAAAATGCGTAGGTTTACACATAATAATGTGTTGATTTATCTGTATCATTATTAGCACACTTACACCCCTTAGTATTTTTAGATATTTAGTTTGTCCAATAACAACCACATATTTTAATTTGCAATTTGTATGATAATTTATTTCAATATTACTTTCTTTTTGGTTTTCAATCGTTACATTTAACAACTTTATTACAAATATAGTTTTTCTGCTTAAACTTTGAAATTTAAAACAAAGGGGGAAACAAGTTTATCATATTTTGATATAAATTTTGCCAATTAAATTTGAAAGAAAATTAGATCAAGATAATAAAAAACTGTTTCATATTTCCCTAATCAGCCTATCTTGAGTTTCTACTCATGTTTCTTGTTTCAGTAATAGTATTCTTATCCATATTCGGTTTTTTCTCGCCAATATATGATTTTTCTTAAATATATAGATGTATTTAATTTCGTTAACCCCCGAACTAAAAAAAAGAGGTGTTATAAGTTTGACCGCTATATGTGTGTGTCTGTCTGTGGCATCGTAGCGCCTAAACGGATGGACAGATTTTAATTTCTTTTGGAAGGTAATTTAATGGAAATTTTTCTTAGCTATGCTTCAAGTGCGAGTTTAGGGTTCCGAATCCGAAAACAACTGGCGATAATCTTCAAAATGTTTTAAGGAAAAAGGTAATTTAATGGAGAGTATTCTTACATATGTTTCAAGCGCGAGTTTTGAATTCCGTACCCGAAAAATTTGTCGGAGTCTTTTAAATTTAGTAAATTTCACTTGTTTAAAAAACACCTTAAAATTTAGCAAAAAAAATATATATATTTCATTTTCTTCCGTATTATTCTTTAAAACTTTTTTTTTAAATCCACGTATTTTACTTTTAACTTTCATAGATTACCGCACTTTGGTAGCGAATATCCCATTCACCACTTTGAGATAATCCTGTCTGGATTTATTCCATCAATTTAAAAAAAATCGTAGGTATGTTCTTCTCAAAATATTTTTTATATTTTTTGACAATAAAAAAAGTGTGTTATTGGAAAAAAATGTAGGTAGACTTAATCTAATATCCTTTCCACATTTTCGGTGATTTTATCTCTTAGTCCAATTTGATTAAAAACACCTTTAAAAATACTTTTACCTAATCTTGAACACATTGAAGGCGGTAGTACTTTCTTAAAAAGTACAATTGAAAATAAATTATTTTTTAATTCCAAAAATGTCTATAATTACAAATTTTTAAAGATATCTTCTATATCTATAAGAAGTGGTATCAATATGATACATATTACACACATTATTATGTGACAAAGTTGAATTCGGCACAATAGACTCAAATATAAAGATGCACTTACAAGTATTTAATAATAGAGGGTAAATAATACTCTCGTAGTTCATATCTAATAAATAAAAAAAGAATCCTATGAATAAATTCTTTTTCTAAATTATCGCTTCACTGATAATATATATTGTCATTAATGTGCTAGTTTTATCACTGTATGGTGACAAGGATTTGTG
The DNA here is from genome assembly GCF_905475395.1 of Chrysoperla carnea. NCBI lineage: Eukaryota > Metazoa > Arthropoda > Insecta > Neuroptera > Chrysopidae > Chrysoperla > Chrysoperla carnea. The sequence continues at coordinate 49,980,004 of NC_058339.1, forward strand.
TGACTCTGTATAGTATATAGTTCGTTTTTTTTTTTTTTAAAAGAAGGATTTAACGCATCCTTGATCACTTAAATTTTTTTGATGTTTGTCTCTTTTGTTCATTTGTATTATTGTATATTTGGAGTGGCAATAATATGTACTACTGTTTGACATCATGTGGCGAAAACATGCCTTATGGTGTTGTCCTCTTAACTATTATGTAATTTGGTACGAAATAATATATACGTACCTACTCATATTTTGCTAATTTAAATTGTCAAACTATGTTGTTCTTCATGTTTTGTTGGCAAAGTAGAAATAAAAGAATGAAAGCTTTTATTTTATTTTCGCCTTATTTTATGAAAACCCGTCAAATGTAATAGAAAATTGGTGAAGATTTAACAATGCTAGTTTCTTGTTTTTCATTTTCTTACTTCGTACTATATAATAGATCAGTCTCTAGTCTGTAAAATTATTCGGGACTCTGATCGAGACGCCGTTAACATCAATGGTTAGTTAAACCTTCTAAATCTTGATGATTTTGTTTATACTTTCGATAAAAGATGCAAAATTGAAACAAATTTGATAAATCTAAACTATCAAAAGTTAATGTATATAAATGAGAATGTTAGTATTTTAGATATAGGACTGCTTTAGTCCGAAAATATTAATCGAGAAAAAATATTTGTAAATCTCACTTTCAGTTCGTCAACCTTTTCTCAAGTTCTCTAAAAAAGGAGGTTTTTATTTACAACTATTCAAATCGTTAAATAGGTATGTTGACTAAATTTGTTCTATCACCTCAGGTGAAAAATTCTCACTGCATGGGCAGAAAAGTGAAGTTGGTTTTTGTAAATCTTTAGAACGCAAAATATGAACGTTTAAAATTCCTAATTGAAAAAAGATCAAGATAAAGGTTGGTGGCGTCATTGTTCGATATCACCATAGAGATACATAGAAAATATATACAAAACTTTGTTTTGCTAAAAGGACAGGGACAATAATCTTTGAATGCTTATAACTCCTTCGCTATTTAATCAATTTTAATTTCACTTTCAAAATTTGTCATGGTATCAAGTTTAGTTTTACATTTTTACGCGTAATATGACAAATTCGATATCTGGAAACTACCGTATTGTTGACTTTCCGTTGAAATATATATAGAATACGATTAATTAAGTATCGTTACACTTTCATTCTTCTTATAATTTTGTGGTCAGAAATTTAGATTCAGCCTATGATTCACAATTGAATTTGATCTGTTTTATTAATTCTTTGGTATAATTTTCAAATATTAATTTCGAAATAACTAAAAAAATTCGTTTATATTACACGAGCATGTTAAACAGATATCTATTTTACCAACAAAAAATAAAAAAAGGTCTATCTTTGTTGAAAATACAACAAAAACGATACATCTCTTTGAATATATATTTGTATAAATGAAATAACATGCCTGAATTAAATCCACTCTTTACAGTTTCCACTACAAACGTATTAATCATTGAAGCGAAGTACTACAATACGATAGATGTCAATGTGCATAATAATTCGGTTCACTTATTTAAAGAGCTGATTTATATTTTGTGTCTATGTTATTTATTCTCTATGTTTGTTACATGTTTTTGGATATTTTGGAATTAACTTTTATATGTATTTATGGTACACGGTGGCAGATTAGTACCGATTATTTTATTGTATACAATTTTTTTCTGTGTTCATTATTGTTAAGGATGTACGAGCGCCAGGGCAATTTTGGATAAAAGGCTTGATTTTTTAAAAATAAAGTTGAACTAAGTCTGAAGTCAACCCTAGTAGTTCAGTTGGTTAAGGCGTAACCAATTTCGTTCGCGGTATGCCTAGGGTAGCGGATTCGATTCTGCAGTCACAATAAAATTAATTAAATTAATAGTTGTGATGGGCTGGTGTAGTGTATAATATATGCATGAAAGAGATGAACTCACCTCTGAAAATAATTGAGGAGCTGATAAATGAAATTATCAGCGGAAAGGTTTACTAGTTTACAGGATTATGTCCTTCAAATTTTCTAAAAATTTACAAAGTTATTGTTAAAAAGTAAGAAAATGAAATACTACAACAAAAGATAATAATATAATTCAATCTAAAAATTTTCCATCGTTATTGTCAATAACAAAAATATTCATTTAATTTAAACATAAAAAATATGTTTCCAACATATTAAATTTTTCATATAACAAAAAAAAAATCCCCTTGATAGTACTACTACTCCAACTCGAAAAACATTTTATAAAATGAACAATTTTGTACAAACTAACAACATAAATTTATATTCAAATGGCATAACATAAGAAAATAATCAATAATTTAATTTTGTAATACGAATTGTTAAAAGAACCATCATATTTCAATGAGCTAACTAAAATCATATACCTATACATTCTTATTGTCTTGAAAATCCTCTGTGAGATGTTTAATGTGTTACGTTACTGAAAGCCAGCTGGTTAAAATTTTGCAATAAAGTTCAGGGAAGAATGAAAAAACAGTTAAATCTTACCGTTGAAAAATAGAGTAAGTTTTATAGGAAATAGACATTTTTTAAAAAGTTGGAGTATAGAATACAAAAGTAGAATTGGATTTAGGCACTATAACCTCGAATAATGCTTGAATAAAACTGAAACAAACGTGAAAATCATTTTATCTATCAGGCGTGACATTTCAGGTATCTTAGAAAAGTTTAATTGTACTACAAGCAATTAAATTAATAATAAATTGTCTTATTGAAAAACTAAAGAAACAAATATTCATCAATTTTCGAGCAAATAAGCTGCTCTGATTAAAGCATGTACGTGGAGGAATAAGTGTCCGGCGTGAATTTAACAATCAAATCTTTATTTTAAAATATAAATTTCTATTCTTTATAAAAGCAGCGACCAAATGTACACCTACTGGTTCGAATTTCCCATTAAACCTCAAACAATGCTCTTATATTTGTTAAATATAAATAGGCTAAAAGATATAGAATTCAAGAAGCATCAATTTTTTTTTCTATATTTCAAGCTTTCAATTTAAATACATGAATAAGAGTCATTTTGTCTTTTAATACCATGTATATATGAAATATATCAAGGTATACAAAGTTTAGTCGGAAATTTGTAACGCATAAAATTTCATTCAGTATTCCTATAATCAATTGTTCCATTTTCGGTTGCCCGTCCGTCTGTCTGCCAACACGATAACTCAAAAACGAAAAAATATATCAAGCTGAAATTTTTATAGCGTACTCAGAACGTAAAAAATGAGGACGAGTTTGTAAATGAGAAACATAGGTGAGTTGGGTCTTGAGACGTTGGACCTATCTTGTAAACCGTAAGAGATAGAAAAAAAAAAGTTAGTGTATAAAATGTTCTTTATAAGAAAATAAACAACTTTTATTTCAAACATTTTTTCGTAAACATAACTGTATCAGTTATGTGGGTGTGACATGTATGTAAGTGTGTAGCTATCTAAGAGTGGGTATCGTTTTTTACTTACATGACGTAAAAAAACAAGCGATTACGCAATCAACCCTGCCTATACATCACATTTCAACAATTACCTCAGTCAATGGTTTGTTGTCACTTACAAAGCACTCTTAAACGGGTTGTCGTTCTCATACATTTATATTTGAAAACTAATTGAATCTTTCTTTCCATATAATAAATAGGTAGTTCTTTATACATTTATAAAATATAGAGTAACTAGCTCTTGCTACTAAATTCTCTTGAGCAGTATTTTGTTATATGACTCAAACAAAATAAAATGAAATCATAAATAAGCTATAGAAATGATTTCAATAAAATGTAATATTAGTAGGTATAGAACATGAATGTAGTGTAGTATGTATGTTAGTTGGGAGAGATCAGTTGAATCATACATGGATAAGCTTCAAGCGACAGGCGTCCCATGAGACTAACCAAAATGAACTAAAATGTGCATTTAAGTGAATTTTTTTTAACAGGGTGCTTACAAAAAAATTATTTAAACTATTTCTAAGAATTATTTAAACTGTGAAGATGAAGAACAGATTTGCAAACAGGGGAAGTTAATTTTTATCCACTTTTCGGAATAATCTGAAATTTTGTAGACGTATTACAAACAATAATACTGTACAACTCAATAATACTGTATCATATCTGCTATCTGAATGTAGTAATAATTCGCACCTACCATACGTAATAAAAGTTCGAATGGTGGAGGCAATGGGAAAATATGTGTATGTCGTTAGCTTGAGCGACAGTTTTTAGACCTCGACGATTTTTTAAATAGTTTGAAAAAATAATTAAAATACGTTTTACTAAATTGTGGACTAGAAAGTGTCAAATGATGTATGATGATAATGTGAAGACAATAAAAATTAAAAAAATTATATTTCTGTTGGTCAACTGTCGTAGATTATAGAAAAATTTCCATTCTGTTATGAATCGTTAAAAATTCGTATGTTAGCATATTTATTTTAAAAATTAAAAATTATTTGCTTGATTTCGACTTAGAGAGTACTGTTCAATTAACTATAAGCGAAATTCCCTAAAAATTTTGATAAATTTACTTTGATTACTCTTTCAGAATATTACTGGAAAATTTTGTTATCGAACATGACAATAATTCTTCTTGTATTTAGATTTTTAATAATCACCCATATTTATGATATGAATTTATGTTGTAACGAAGTGAAATAATGGATTATATTACGATAGAATGAAATACAAAGCATAAATGTTAAAAGAAAAAAAAACTCACCCAAAAGTAGGTATAGCCAACCAATTTAAAGTTGAAAATTGACTTTTAACAAGAAACAAATAATGTCTATTTTTTTATATATTTTATTTGTATGTATTTATATAAATAATATTTTAAAAAAATTCGATTTCCTTCGAATTATTATTTAGTTTTAAAAAAGTCGTCCTCCTTATCGTAAACAAATAGTCATGAACAACCATGATAGGCCACTCTTGTTTCACTTTGAGAAAAATGTCTTTTTTCTGTATTGGGAAACTTAGAAGGACTTATTTAGTTTCTTGTTTTTATGACTTTGGTATTAACAAGCTTTAAAAGTTTCATTTCATATAGTATTCAATATGAAAGCATTGAGGAAAAGTTTGAATTTAAACTGTTGAGCTAAATTGTGGTACAAATATGTTTTCAGAATTAAAAAAAGAGTTAACATATTATTGAAATGAAATAAATACACAAGATACAAATACAAACCATATAGGTATTACTATATATAATTTACTTGAATGTTCAATGGTCAAAGTCTTCTTCATATTTCTTCATCTAAATGATAAAAGAATAGCCTTCATTTGATTAGTATATTTTTGATTTGAAAGTATATTTTTGAAAATAATTTATCAAACCGTTCTGAAGGTACAGTAATGGTGTAGCTTAGGTAATATTTGGATAACGAGACCTTTGTATCCCTTGCTATGTCGATGTAAGAACATACAAAAGAAGCTTATGTTTTGCCAGTGTCGATTTTTCGGCTAAGTGATTAGTTCCTGCATGAAACGTTCCCATAAGAAAGCTCTGAAAATGTCATACGTTTTCAATTTGCTAATTTAATGAGTACTGGATACTTTTTTTGATTGATTCAAAATTCATTAAAAGTTTCAAAGGAAAATAATAGCCGAATTTAAAAGATCTGAAACGTTGGGAGCATTGTAAAAATAAATTTAGAATAGTATAGTGTTGTTCTATTAATTTTTCAACATGGATTCACTATTGATATAATAATATTGTATGTTGTATATTCGTAGTTATGATAAACAATTTAAATTATGATTACAATAAATCTTGTTAGATCTCTATATAATCATAATTATAATTTATCTTCTCAATCATATTAAGTTAGTTAAATACCGTTTTGGATACATACAAATATATGTATGTAGTATTTCTATATTTTTTATTTGGATTTTTTTCTCCTTCTCATAATACTTTGCAATTTTCTCTCAATTTTATATTTATTTCATTGGATTTTATTACGTCGTTGTTTTTATTTCAAGTTTTATTTTCAATACGTGCTAGTTGTATTGTACAATGTGGATCTCATTATTTTGTATTATGTAATTAAAACATTTCTTTAAAATTATATCGGAACATCATAGTCAACAATAGAAAATTCGGATACGTTGCAAGAGGCTGTTAGTTCGATCTCCGTTTAAGAAAATCAATGTTATTTAATTATGTTTCCTTTTATTACATCTTTTTATAATTTTATGGAGAAAGAGGTAGGTAAATAAAACAGAAAGTTCAAAAGCTCGTATTCCAAGAAATAACACTGTAGCAATGTCACTGTAAAATGATCGAAATTTAATGTCTAGATAACAATATTTCAAGCCACTTAGTCCATAATTATTATTTTCTACATATTTATGAATATTTACATCGATGACACGGCGAACTAATTCGAAATTATTCGAAAATAAAAACAGAACATAAAAACGCTTATATTCATGAAATAAAACACAATTTTTTCGTTCCCAAACTAAAAAAATTTTAAAAATCATTAGAAACTTAAATACGAGAGTCTTATGCATCAAAAAACACAACTTTTCAATCACATTTTACTCGATTTGTGTGCCAAATACAAAATTTTTTGTAAAAGCCTATTCGCACCGTGTGTCAGTTTTATTGGAGGCGTTTCCATGGTAACGATACACTACTTTAATTATAGAATTGTATGGATGCAAATATAAGTGTATGGATTGCGATTATGACTTACATTGAAAATTTAATATTATTGTCTCACAAATTTAAATAAATAATTATAATAATTTACATTTGAAAAATAATATTTGTGCAATTTGATTTCTTATTTTCACTAACATTTCAATTTTAATTTAACATTTTCCATAACATTAACAGGTAAAGAACTGCAAATTAGTCATAAAAGCCTCCTTTATTGCCAAAATTTTACACTGGAGGCGCTGGCATCGATTTTTTTGTCCCTACCATGACTACGCACACAACTAATATATGTTGCACTTGTGTTCATTGGAGATATTTGCATCAATTGTTTTTTAGATAAACATGAGGACCAAAGTTTTTAGTAGATGTCAGATGTTTTTCAATACAATTATTTTAAGCTTGTATGTATTTCTTCTATGCTTATATAATACTTATGATCTTATTTGAATGTATGCTACATAACATTATAATCATATTATACACATTGTACATATAAATATCCGTATAAATATAATAAACATTTATAATATTGAAAATGATATAAACGAATAAAATAGTTATTGAACATATAACAATTAAATAATTATGTTGTCATTACAAATTGAGACTAATCATATATTTATAACTAATAATTCACTGTATTTATTATTGATATGATTGGTTTTTTTATTATTATTATTATTAGTATCTATGCTTTATATAATATGAATTAGTTATAGATAGTTATCAATAATTTTATAATCACTAGATATGTTTTTATATTAGTATTTACTTTTATTTATATATTTGTACTGGATTTAATTTTTTTTTTTATTTCTCACATAAATTTTGCACTTTTTATTGAAATACTCTTCCTTTTTTTTGAGCAATGTTACAATCACTATTTTAGTATTATCCTTGAGATTGAATTCTAATCATTTAGAAGGCACGATTTACTTTGTAAAATGTTTGCCTATGGTGATTGATTATTTTACTGAGAATGTTTGTTCATGTTTTTAAAAACTCATCGAATTTATTCAGAATTGTTAAAGGTCTTTGAGAAAAGTAATTGCTCCAACAGTATTTTTTGAACTAAAATAAAGTTTTAACACTTTTCAATCCTTTAATCTAAATATCGTCCATTTCGGAATAACTTATATTCACTTTTAAGTTTTCTCCGACTCAACGATTCGGGAAAATTAATATTTGAATAATTGTTTATGACGCCAAGCGGTAAATGTGTCAGTTACAGGCAAGTTTAAATTTTTGAAAACTGTAGTGATGTATGAAATCATCAGACCTTTAGAAGAGTGGGATATTTTTTAACAGTATTTTATAAATTACTATCATATCTGAATATGATAGTATTCGTTGTGTGTTTAGTCATGGTAGGGACAATAAAATCGATGCCAGCGCTTTAAGTGAAAAATTTTGGAGTTAAAGGGGGCTGTTATGACTAATTTGCAATTCTTTACATGTTAATGTAATAGAAATGTCAAATTGAAATTATTGAAAAACACGAATTAATAAAACTTAATGCATTAAAAATTGTGAAAATAAGAAATCAAATTGCACAAATATTATTTTTCAAATGTAAATTATCATAATTATTTATTTAAATTTGTGAAACAAGAATATTAAATTTTAAATGTGAGTTTTAAATGCAATCCATACAATTATATATGCATCCATACAATTCTATTATTAGAGTAGTGTATCGTTACCATGGAAACGAAACTCACGCACGGAGCGAATTATGATATTATGATATTATAATGGAAAAGCCAGGCCAAAAAAATTCGTTGAATTTACTAAAGCTGATCATTTGAGTATTGGTTATGATTGTCAGTCAGTTAGGTGTTAGAACAGGGCTGGTCAGTCAGCCCTTATTTATGAAAAATAAATACATCAGATTAATTTATGAATTCCATTACAAATGTTCAAGAAATTGATATTACCAAGTGGTACAGATTATTATTTTAGTGCGCCTCCAGTTTTAATGGATATTTGTTTGAAGGGACATGCTATACTTTTATAAAATACACTTATACATAATACATATATATTTGATAATTATTTTTATGACAAACAATATACATACATATTTTATTAAATAATAACAAAATTCAAAAGTCTAGAATATGTACCCACTATTTATAGAATACATAAAATCCATCCCTCTCACTTACTCATTTATTTTAAAATAGAAAATGATATTATTTTGTACTACTCTGGTGCAACAGTAGTGGCTGTGCTGTGTTCAATATATGTTTGTATATGTAATGTTTTTATCATAAAATTGTCACAAGGTAATAATCGTTTCAAATTATGATTATGTTTTAAAATAGTAAGTATGTGTAGCAGATAAAATTATATAAAATAATATTGTTCACACTAGTGTGTTGTATACACACCTACAACAGAGAATTCCAAAATTATATGACAGATCTGCTACCTGGTAAATGATACAAATCATTGAAATGAGCTGGTGGTTTACAAAACGCACTTCAGATAAATTATAAGTAAACTAAGAGTTAATAATATATACAAGATGAAGTGGGTAGATTAGGTGTAGTGGGACACGCGCTTGGAAAGAAGGTACAATGAAAATAGTTTACAACGTTGCTTACAGCAATAGTACTAAATAAATGATAGTTATAACATGACCCGGGCGGCCCAGTTTCTAGCGCACATAACTCCACAGTTTTGTTGTTAGCTGGCGTCATCATTTCCGACAAAATTGTACACTTCTTTCGCATATGTAAAACAAGTGAAAACAAACAATTGACTGAGTTGATTGTTAAAAAACCATGTACAGACAGTGTTGATTACTCTGTCACATTACACATACATACATGTCACACACATATAACTGATATACCCATATAATACTACAATTTGAGCATAATATGCGCTCTCACGGGTAAACAGTGATGTTTACGAAAAAATGTTTCAAACAAAAGTTGTTTATTTTTTTATAAGAAACATTTTTTACATTTAAACTTTTGTTCTACCTCTAACGGTTTAAAAGACCCAATTGACCTATGTGGCTCATTTACGAACTCGACCTCACTTTTTATGTCCTCAGCACGCAATAAAAAATTTCAGCTTGATATCTTTTTTCGTTTTTGAGTAGACAGACGACAGACAGACAGACAACCGGAAATTGACTTATTAGGCGAATTTATGAACACCCATACCAAAATTTTGGTCATAGCATCAATATTTTTAAGCGTTACAAACTTGGGACTAAACTTATTATACCTTGGTATATTTCATATATACATGGTATAATTATATTATGTTAAAGCGCTAAGAGATGGATCATATTATTAAAAATTCATTTACCGCGTATAATACAGATTTTTCATATCTCTTATAAGCTTTAAGCTTATAACAGCTTATAAGCTTTAAGCAGCTAAGAAAATTTTCATTAAAACTTAATAATGATGTTCAAGCGCTTTGGAAAGACTTAAATTTCCCGAAAGTTCTCATTTGTAGTATTTTTTGAACCTTTTTAGAGTGATGGAACTTAATTTTGTAACACTTGGTATTGTGAATTACTATATTTTGTATTATATAGAACAACATTATATAGTTTTATAAAGTGTCACGTGGTATATTGTGTGTCTATGTCCTAAATTATTCAAAAATGATTATCTTTCTGTTTTATGTTACTCTATGTAATAATAGTAATAAAAAAAAATTAGTTTATTTATTTTTACAACTCAAAACTATTATGATTTTTATAAAATCTTAAATTTTTATTTTAAAATGATTTTACAGTTATAGGGTGGCTACAAAATTTACCAAAGTAGGGGCGAGTTTTCTTTATAATTCAATATTATTTCCATTCGGGCTTTTTCTAGAACTCCAAAAAAAAAAAAGAAATTAGAAATATTAATACAATAAAATTTGTAAAAATGCAACAACATTCGGGATTAATTACAACATCCAGTTTATTTGGATGTTGATGTGCTTATAACAAGTAAATATTTCTCAATACTCAAGATCTCTCAAGATACTCTAGATACTTAATTCAATGTAAGTAATTGAATGCTTAAAATTTTCTTGAATGAAGAACATATTTACTTGCTAATATGATAAAACATATTTTCTTGCAACTAGTTTTACATTTATTAGAAAATCTCGTTCTACTTTTCAATGAAAATTCATATATTTGTATTTGAAATTCATAAAATAGTCCAAAATTATTAACTATAAATTTCATCTAAATATAATCTCTCTTAAAATATGTTTTTTTTTTGTCTGCTTCACCACCATCTTCTCTAAATAATAAAAAACCAAAATATAAAAAGTGGATCGTTGTCACATCACAAAGAAAACATAATAATTTCAAGTTGAAAACATAAAAATATATGATTACATAATATTACACATGTGTACATATTATATTTATATGTTTATTATTCTTGTAAGACAAATAAATTATAACGAAGCAAAAAATAAAACTACCCTTATAAAATATATTATTAAAATTGATATGGCTGAGAATATAGACATGTAAATACAGTACGTTAACTTCTTGATTACCTAAATGGATTAAGATGAATGATAAACATGTGGTGGCGATTCGAAATTAACTAATTATATGTATAAACGATACACGAGAAGAAACGATCGGAGTCACATTTTAAATTTTTTGAGTTTTTGATTTATTCCGCGCTATGTAGCAGAAAGTTATCAGTATACACAATATTCTGAAATTAAACAAAGTAGTTAAAAAACGAATGACAATAGATTTAGAGTTGTCATAACAAGGTCTCCCTACAATCACAAATGAATGAACTCATAAAAATCTTTAAACAATTAGTTTTTGCTCCATTTTCTGCGTCTTTCCCTTTAAACTTTAGGCGTTAATTCATTAAATTCAACCTAAGGAAACATATAGAAGAAGGTGATCGAGCTTAAAATGATATATTTTCATACAAAATAGCCACTCAAACGTATCTTCAATCAGCAAATTCCCAAATAAACAATGTACTTAGAGGCTGTTTTCCATTTATCATGCTAAAAGGGATAAAGTTAAACTCATACTTATTAAAAGTAAAAAAACTACTAAAAAATATGCAATAAGCACATTTATTTCAAATTATAAAATAAAATTGAAGAGAAACTGAGTACTGTGCATAAAATACTTAGCACATTATTTATATTTAAAAATTTTATAGCACAAATATCATCTCATATACAAAAGTAAAATTATTCGAAGATGTTAGTAATAAGTAATAATAATAATACGTAAACCTAAGAAGGGGGAGCAGCTGTGGTTTTGTTTTTAAAATATATATATAAAATGCACAGCTCACAAGTAACAAAACATTGCAATATTAAATACTTTAAATATTATAGTAGTACTAAATGTCAACATATTTAACTCAAAATAATACTGATTATAAATAATATTTATTATTATTAGTATTATTATTATTTGTTATATTGGTGGTAGTTAGATACAGGGGAAAGTTATCTAGATAGCCTCTCTGTCTGAGCTAGCAATCTGCCTAGTTCACAGAAATGTTTTCGATATACTATTCCATTTCAATATAATATACTATCCCACCAGTCCATCTTGTGATCGTTAAATTGGCGCATGCACTTTATCCTAAAAGGACATTTAGACCTACGTCAAACCTGCCATGAATTTCGTTTAGTAGGATATGTCCAGAAAATTTCGTTAAACTGTCAAAAATATACAGCTTCCAACATATATTATGTTTTCAGTGATTTGATAAAAGCTTTTTTTAAAGCACTGTTTTTTTCGCTATTACTTTTACTCTTTTTGCCTAAATCCTTGCAGCAATCAATGTGTTTCAGTTATTCAAATTTTTCCGCTACAACGGTATGGCCAACCTTGATCTAATTTTTTTTATCCGACTCAATCAATTAGCAACTACATAGACTAATACTTCTTTTTCGTACACATTTGTAGCAGTGTGCTTGGATTTCTAAGGTATGGAAGATTGAAAATTCTTCTACCTAGACAACCGTCCCATAATAAAACTTGGCTTGGTATTCGTACTTATGTTTTTGTTGTTCGTTCGTCTTGTTTATACTCTCAAATCATAATAACATGACGCGTAAAAATTATTTATTCATTACTTTTAGATATTATTATTAATATTATATTATTCCCTTATTTTATCTTTTTACTAAAAACCTATAAAATATTTTATGTTTGTAATTACGTATGTAAAAAGTATTTGTATAACAAATAATATTGATCCGGGAGCTGCACTGGAACATTCCGTACGACATGACTACGTGGAAACTCAATCCAAACCAACTAAACAAAACGCTATGATATGATTTACATTAATTTGTGTTGAATTAACGCTACTTGGGATGTTTTCTTGCAGCTCATTTACAATCTGATGGAAATTATATTATTACGTTGACATATATATTACATGCTTTTTTCGAGTTTAAAGTGTGTTGTAAGTGGAATATTTTGAGTTAGAAACTGCATATTTTCACGAGCAGTAAAACAAAATGCTTTCACTAAAATGCTCCAACCAAATGTGACATTTAGAAATTATTTGCAGGTATTTTAGTCAGTAAAATACTTCGATATACGTACACATATATTACTCGAGCTGCGCTACATACATATACGTATAACAAACCGTAAAATAAACTTCATAAGAGAATTATAAGTAATATATAAGTTCTACCTTAGAAGATGACGTTAATGAAATTTTCTTATTTCACATATTTATTGTAATATCAAAATGATAAGCGAGCTTAAATTCAACAACCATATCATATAAGAGTATTCCACCTCTTTTTATTACAGTGTGTTTTAAAAATAATGCACAATGGTTTGTCTTTTTTAATTAAAGCAAAAAGTCAAACTACAGCAATGGATAGTTGGGAAAGCAATGGATAGTTGGGAAAAGCGACAATGGTTTTTGTACTCTCTTTAAAAGAGAAAATTCTTAAATATGTAAAGCTCTCAAGTATTCTTCCAAACTTTTAAAATTGTTGGTAAAATCGAAATTGTACCTTTTCAACTAATTTTTTTTTACTACCCCGCGCCTACACCATAAGAAATTATTTCTGAAAAATAGGTGCCTTCCATAAACACTTTCACGTTTAAACAATTTTACGTTATTGTTGATATCTTTGAAAATAACTCTCAACGATATTTTTGTTGTTGCCAAACTCCCATGACAGAATATTGATGGACACTAGAGCGCTATGTGGAGCGTTTGAAGTTAAATTTTACAAAATGTTCGACCATAATATACCCAGGTTAAATCCGAAAGAAGTTGCAATAGTAATCTGCCAGCATCTAAATCGCTTGCATAAATACACTTTTTAGTTCATCTTGTAAAAAACATAAAACTTTCTACAGATTCATTTAACATATACAATTTCTTCCACCTTACAACTCCCGCATTATTATATAAGTTTTTGGTTGTTATACCAGTCGACTAGATATGTACCCCCTCTTCCCAATCCACCTATTCGAAGTTGTAAGTATTGTTCTATATATGTATTTTATACTAAGAATTATGGTCTAATTTAATTATGAAATGTATATTGGTAGTAGTTTTTACAGGAGAGTTGAGGGGTTAAAATTACATACATATACACATATATATGTTTGGTATTTATACAAAAGATACTTTTATTATTCCATAAGTTCGTGTATAGGTACATATTTCTAGAAGCTTCCCCCGGTTTTCTTTTACTGGAACCTATTTAAAACATTTAGAATTATAGAATTTATATTAAGAAGACGATGTTATAATTCTTGTACATGTAAACTTTAATACTATTTGGTTTATTGTTTTAAAAATGATTAATATTACTTATATTTTTTGTATCTTTTGAAAATGCTTTTAATAGGTGGTGTGTTTGATAGGGGTTTTCATAAAAACGATTCTGTTCTTTTCTTATAATAGAAATAGTTTATGAATTACAGTTATTGTAGTTTTTGATTTAAGAGCTTTTATAGTAGAATTTTAATGAAAAATATTATTACAATTTTCGAAGAACTTATTTTATTGTTATTATTTTCAAGCATGAAATAAATCAAAATTGTATTGTAAAGCAACTATTCAGAACAGTAACTTGCTTATCTAGATTAAAAATAGACAAAATAAGAAATTTATAAAATTGAAGGATAATATTTGAAATAAAATAATTTAATAATACCGCAGATATTTTCGATCGAGTAATCTTATTGACTCTTTTTTCGAAAACCATTCCGATTAACTTAAGTTAAAGAGGAATCAAATACTTTTATTACAGTATTGGCAGAGTTTTTTAAGCCCCGAACTAAAAAAAAAAAGGTGTTATATATTATCTGCTATGTGTGTGTCTCTGCCAGTCTGTCTGTGGCATTGTAGAGCCTAATGAACCAATTTTAATTTTTAACCATCTTTCAAGGAATATTTTTAACCATCTTTCAAGGGCGAGTCTAGGTTTCCGTACCCAAATCAATTAGAAAATAAGAGATGATATACAAAATCTGTTGAGCTTGGAGAAGGCTTTAAGGACAAAGATAATTTAATGATTTAATTCATATAATTGCTAGAGAAATGAAATTTTCGATATTTTAGTAACTTTAATAAAAGTAAAACCGCATAAAAATATATACAAACAAAAATAGATTGATTATTATAAATGTAAATAGGACAAAGATGATAAATAAATATATATAGAAGATATTTAATATTAATACAATTTATGCACAATCATAACCATTTCATATAAAGTAAACAATGTCATTTGAAATAATCCTCTATAACTAAGAAGTAATTGGGTGGTTTTTGTTTATCACTTTCTACGGTAGGTATCTACACACCATCTACACCAAACGATATCGATGGTACATGTATATGTGTTTGTTCCACAATACACCAAGTGAAAATAAATAATTGTAGAATGGTTCTTCGTTATATGATAATAATAATAACTCATTTGAATACTATGAAATCTGTATGTAAACTTTGTGAATTATTCTCAAAGGGATTTCATATTATATGAAAACTGAATTATAACAAATATAACAATATGATACTTTTAATTATCAATTATATTTTGTACTTAGTAATCAAATTACAACGTGTGATTTTACCCTATGCAATATTTTAGAAGATTTATAATTGAATATCTTAAAGTTTAAGGTCAGTTAAGAAATATAAGATATTCGATAATAGCTTTGGTTTCGCTTTGTAGTCCAGTCAAATAACCGATGTTGATTGGCATGAGTTTTACATAAGCTCGTGGAAAATAATAGATCATTGTGAAAAGTTTTCAAAAATAAGAAAATATTTAAAAAAATGGATCATAGAATTTAAATTTAAAGGAAAAGAAAGGCGTACAAATTTTGTTACGTGTCCAATAAAACCAAAGCCAGCTTGTACAAAGTGTTTTATACGTATTCATTGTCACTAATTCTAAACAAATTGACGGCTCTCATAGAGCTTTTCGGAACTGATTTAATCGAGATGGTTAATGGTTACAATTGAAAAAAATGTCCAAGTTGAAGATTATCAAAATATCGATCCTCAAAATATATAGAATATTCAACTGAGTAACTTCTTGGTTGTTTATTCACATGTTAATTAATTTTTACTCCTCGGTATTGAATTGAAGGTCAATAGCCGTGTGAGATAAGGCGTCCTTACTTGCTTTAACTACTGACAGGGAGATGGCGGCTACGAATCTAGGCGCTTGGATTAGAACGAAGTAACCGGCTCCACCCACATCATAAAATTATTTGTAAATTCGTTGTAGTTTAACAAATAAATAAAGATTAAAAAAATGATGTGAGTGACCTCTATTATAGACGTGGTCTGAAAAACGGAGTTTAAACCCCATTATGATTATTATTAAAGGGATCGATTTTGCATTAAGTATCTTGTTTTCGTCCTTTTAAAACGCAAAAATTTCTTTCAAGAAATAAGTTTTTTCTATATGTAATATAAAGAGTAATAGTAGATACCACAAGAAATAATCGTAAATTTCGTTATTAATTATTGAAATAATTTGTGCATCAGTATGCCGGGAATATTTTCTACATTACGATTCATATAAAAACCAAATAATTCATAAAAAAAAATGTTTATATTTATTATGAAAATACAAAGAAAATAATAATAATACTTTTTCCACCTTGTTGTAAATGCGTAAATATTAAAAAGTAAGGTTTAATAGTAAGGTATAAGGTATGTAAGGGGTTTGTTTTTGTTACATGCTATTATAGCATCCAAAAGAAAACATAAATAAGTTTTTAAGTTTAAATATGTATAAATATAATGGTTTTATAGTATTAATTACAAATGGTTTGTTTCAAAGTAGACGGAGCAGACTATAATAAAATCCATTAAAATACCGCAATGTAACACCTGTGACCATCATTTTGTGCTAACTTAAAACTAACCAATATTATATAATTATTATATCTTATGTGTTTGTTGTGGATGTTTTCATTTTATAGAGAATGTATTCTTTTCATGAATCTACGTTTTTTTCTAAATAGATACGTTTTGGGTGTAAAGTTTCATGAAGAGCGGAGCATAATTCTTTTATACCTTTTTTGTGATAGTTAAAAAGTATTCACATACTTCTGCCAAATTTTTAGTCTATATTGAAAAAAGTACTGCATGCAAGAAAATATGTTTTTAACATGTAAGCAAAGAAATATTTTCTTCGTATAAACAAATTTTTATGCTTTCAAATACTTATTTTCTTTAATCAAGTATTAAGATCGTTGACGCAAGAAATATTTACTTGCTTCAAAGAAAAGTATTGTTATTGAATATTCTCGCTTGCTATTCAAATGTAAAAATCAAAATAAGTAAATGTTAGTTGGTTCCATTACTGAACATCATCTTTATGGCACACTTACCAATAAATAAAATCACGCGCATGAATGAATTATTAGTATTTTCTTAATAATTCTCGAGTTTTATTGCGTTCAATCCACATTAACATACTTTGTTCGAGTTAGCTTTAACTCTGGCTAGGGTTAGTAGAATTTTCTTCTATAATTTTCAACAGTATATTATTTTGTTGAAACAAGTTAGAACATCGTGTCATTTAAATCACTCTTATGGTCGTTCCAAAGAATGAAAGATAAACGTCTTGTCTTCACCATTTACTCTTTGAGTCCTTATTCGACTGATTAAGAATACGAAATTGATTGATAAAACATACGGAAAACAAACTGTCTTCTACTTGACGATAATAAAGCATTTCCGTTGTGCAATCAAAATTTTTCGATGACACATAAGCATCTAACTAGGCGAGCTCGTATTTATCGGAGTAGGTACATGCTATTTTGTAGCAAAGGGTACGTACATAAAAAGCACACACAAAAAAACAATATAATTTTTTAAGCTTTTTCTTATTGCAACAAAAAAGAATTATGTATATGTTTACTTTCAATTCAAAAGGGTTTACATATAAAAATAATGTTCTTCTGGATGGATGTGTGGGTACCGATGTAATACCATAGTACACCTCATAGTATTAGGTGGTACAATTTTATTATACATCTCACACAACTAAACTCTTAAGTCTAGGATCAGGTGTTGTATTTGACCTACGGCTGGAAAATTGAGTGGCATTGCTGTAGCCATGTGCTGCTGGCTATACTGGTCCACAGATGAGAAATATATGAAAGTATTCGTTGTAGCGTTGTGAAATTTACTGTACTTATGAGAACTATAAATTTTCTCTTCGAGGATATCGCTTAGAAACTATTTCCTCTATGAAATAATCTAGAACGTATCCTGAAAATTCTTAATTACAGGGTAAGTTTAGGATTGATATAGTCGATACAATCATGTATGTGCTCATATATAGGGACTTGGTAGGATTCTTCCATCTTCTTCGGCGCTATAACCAGTTCGAAGCTATGACCGATTTTGTGTATCTTATTATCTGAGGATCATCCTCAAGAATAAGCATGAATTTGAAACTTGTTACTCAGTTAAAAATTTTCTGGAAACTTCAAATGAGTAGTACTAAGTTATCAAAATTTACGTGAAGGGAAGTTAGATCAATTTCTAGCCGTTTGAAAGGATTTTCAAATAATCCACCAGGCTCTAGACCAATGTGATGTTCGCTATACAGCAGCAATAATACAGAAAAATTAATGTTTGTTCTCTGGAAAATAAATGTACAACAGTACAGTATACACAGAATAGGGTATTTGGTTTACGAAAGCTTACTTTTGTTACATTACTTAAACTTTTACGACTACATTAAAATAAATAAATAAGAAACACATCCTTTTTTTTTCTACCATCATACTTTTTTTTAACCCTTTTACGTTATAAATGTAAAAAAATTAATTTAAAAATATAACATTTTTGACAGGAATATAATTTTCTCTTGGTTATTGTTTACACGTGCTTAGTCATTTGTTTGTGTTTTTATTAAGCGGAGATTATTTGGGAATTTTGTTGTATTGGTATTCAAGAATATAGAGAAAGTTTTTGTTTTTTCTGGAGCTTAAAAATGTTATTTTTTATAAAAAATTAACTTAAATAAATCTCATATAAGTAATAGAAAAATCATTTTTCTACTATAGTCTAGTCATCCGGTAGTCATAGGTTATGACTACGATAAACTGCCTAAAAGTCAAGAATTCATAAAGAAATACTAACCAAGAATCAACTAGTGATTTAGGTGGAATGTGATTTAAAATACAAAACACAATAATCTTGTAAATAAATGATTGGTAAAAGCAAAATTGTTTACTATTTGCACTCAATTTTATTTCAACTTAATAACAAATGCACATGGACAACCATTCTCTCATTTACTTGCCTACTGGAAAATAAACTTTGTTTTCATATAGTAAAACTCTCATGAAATTGATAGATGGTCAAGATTCATAGTAAAATATTTTTATTTTACTTTTCTGAGTGAATGCTTTTACTCCCTTAGGCGTAGATAAAAAAAAGGTAAGCAGTAAGACAGTCATGGGGACTGTCGACGGAAGTGAAAACTTAAAACTTAGGAAACGCTGCGTTTTGTTCTTAAATTTTTTAATTAATTATAAAATAAATAATAAAATTTCATAATTTGTAAATTGAAATATTAACGTATGAATTAAAAACTATTATAAATAATAATAAAAAGCAACAACAAACAGTTTTTACGATTACCCATCCTTGAACTAAGTGTCTTCAATATTCAAAAATAAACGAAATTAACTTGAACATCGAAGATAGTTAAATAAAAACTTAAAAATAAAGAATAATTATGCAATGGAAACTAGATTTGCAGTTTATTTGAAAAGTCGATAAACTTTTTCGGAGTCTCGGGGTATTTATTATTTTTATTAGTAACTAATGTCGTATTTAAATATACGAAAATGTGCATGGGAAAACGTGATTCATTCTTGGAAATTCTCAACGTTTTCCTATCAATTTCAAAGAATCCAATCATCGTATTTTTAAAAAGGAATATCTCTTCTAATCAGAAATTTCTTTAAATGAAGATCATGAAAGAAAAAAAAATTAAATATAATGTTATTTCAAATAAAATGAAGTTCATTAAAATAATATTGAAAAATATATCTATATTGAACTGAATAAATATAAGGATATTAATTTAATTTCAATTACATTTTGTTATTTTCATAATGAATATAAGAAGAAAAGTACCAACGCGAGAATGAAACGAACGAACGAGCGAGCGAGCATTCATTCTATATTATATAAGTAAAATAAATAAGAGAAAAATATTTATTGATGAAAAGAAAACACATTTCCACATTTCTTACCATTTATTTAAAACAAAAATTTCATCTGACATCACCCTGGTGGAAATTAATTAAGTCTGTAAACATGAAAGTAAGCGGTAAGTTTTGATAAAAATGAAGTCATGAACAGAAGAACATAGAATGGGTGAATTGTACATAAAATACTCATATTATACACCACTACACCCTTCTCACCCCTACAATCATTACCTTCTTCACTGTTGTATATAGTCCACAAGTTAAAAAAAAAAGCTCAATATCCCGAGCCTATTTAAATTACTATAAAAAGATACATTTTCTTGTTCATTAAATCTCTCCGGACTAGTTTGAAAAGAATTCGCACCCTGTTTAAGAAGAAAAAAAAAACATTCCAATCGTAAAAATAAAATTAAACAAGGACTAATATATATGAATGTATTTAGGCCTCTTTGTTTGACTCATATGTTTTGTAAGGAAAAGTTGTTAAATGTTTTTAACAAGGAATATTGGAATTAGTATGGCTTAGTTTTCACAATAAAAAAAAGTAAAAGCGTTGTGATTTTCTTTTCGTTGCTGTAAATTTATTTGACGTTAAATTAAAATGAAATCCTTCGTTGAGTTGATATGATTTTTTTCTTAACAGCGCGACGGGTGCACAAATGAAAAATTACTTATTATCGATTACATTTTAAAGAAAATGAACAAATATTCAAATGATTGACATGTGAGGTGAAATTCTATACAAACTTGGGTGGTTGTAGGCTAAACGTGCTAAAAGAAATAAATTATATATATTTTTGTAAAAGATTTTTCCAAAAATTTTTTTATAAGAATATTTAAAAAAATTTCAAGTCATGAAAAAGAGAAACCTTTAAAACTCGACTTTGACTTCTAATTTAAAAAAAGGCATAGAGTGAAGATAAACGCAGTTAATTTTTATACCTGAAAATCTTGTAGCGTAACGAGTATTAAAACTTTTTCGTATGTATAAAGCAAATATTTTTGTAAAAATATTTAGAAGTTGAGTTGATGAGGAGACATTTGTGTATATTATCTGTCATGTTCTCGAATCGCAGAATAATTTCCTTAATTCATATTTAAAATTTACCACATTATTAAAAATTTAAAGCAACAATAACAATTCCAGAAAATGACCCTCGGCCCATAAATATTAATGTTGTAGAAAATATATATTTACATTTTCAAATATTAGAAAAGTTTTTTTTTTTTTTGTATTTTTTTCATCCATTAATTTTTATGGTAGTTATAGTTGAGGGTACAATTTTGGTCAATTATTATTTCAACAAAAAAAAGTCATTTTAATTAAAAGTTATATTTTTATTATATTTTTAATATTTCCCAATGAAAATATAATATGTGTATTATTCATTCAAGGTCATACACCTCTTATGAAAAAAGTATATTCATTATAATTTTTCCCGCATATAAAAGACAAATACAATTTTTCTTTTCAAAACGTGTCCAAAGAAAGAAAAATTTTCTGAAAACTGATCGCTATCAGTTATCAACACTTATTTCCAACACTAACCCATACGTTGTACTTACTTGTCTGATGAAAAAGAAGACTTGGTATTATCTGAAAACAAACTTTATGGTTTTTTTTAAAACATCTTTGTTAATGGAACTGAACAGTGATAGACATATAATATTACATAATTATATATTTCAACTATCTTTATTTATTTGTAGACATTACAATAATACTCTTGATTACATATATGAATGTGTGTTGTATATGTATTATATGTTATTTAAAATTTATATTCCTAAGTACAATCCCAAGGTTTATGAAATTTTAATAAAGTTTGGGTAAGGCGTATGTGTGTAACCAAGCTATTCAGAGCTTATCATTTTGTATTTAACTGTTATTATGTGGATATATATGTCTGTTTTGTGATTTTATTTTCTACTTCTAAGAATGGTTCAGGAATACATTCAATACAGCTAGATATCTGCGAAATGTTTCTTGTTATTTAAAATTTTCCACTTAAAAATAAATTATAGAAATGGATAGTAAAGATACTCATAAGATGAAGACACCTTCATATTTTCGTTATCTATAGGAGTATAGATTTGAAATTTTGAGCAGTCATGCACTATTATATTATCAATTTTTCCAGTTTTTACATTTCATATAGCACACTAGTTTTAAAAGTTTATTTTTTATTTTATAACTATTGCTCTATGGAATGGTAAAATTGGACAATTTGATAATTTTATATTGTATTCAAACATATTTCAATAAACTTAATAATTTTGAGTGTAGACTAAAATAATAGAAAAGTTAAAAATACGAATTTTATCATGAAAATCGGTACATTTGTATAAAAAAATATTCTTGGCAACTACTAACTTTTCAAATAGTTTTTTTTTGATATCTCTAACCATCTCTGGCGCTAGACAAAATATTAAGAGTCGGGTCTATTTGCCAATTTGTAGTAGGCTCAGTATAAAGCTCTGATTAGAAATATTGAAAATGTGGCCCATCCCTCTGTATGACTGTGAAAAATGGCAAATCAATATTCTTATTAATAACAAAAATATGAGGATATCTTCACCTTAATTGAGGCACATTGGATATTTGGATGTGTTGAACTTAGTTGAATGTTAATTATTAGAAAAATACGAAACGAAGCGACACAAAATAGCGTTGATTTCACATTACAGTAAAATATGACAATTTTCGAAATTGCAAACTTGCAAATATTATCAAATTTATCATTGAAAATTTTTGATAACAATAAAATCCATAAAAAGCAAAGTTTTGAATTCAGTCACATTGTTATTGTCCCAATCTCGCAACCATTTGACTTGGGATATTCATCTGAGTACTATTTTTCTCATCACTGCTTATTTTCTAAAAAAAAAAAAAAAACGATTGAGAACATTTTGAAACCATAACATACATACATACATACTGTACAATAAAATATTAAAATTATTACGTGAAAGACATGAATACAATTTCCATATATATTTATGTCAAATCCTACATATTCTTCATAACAGTACGATTATTCTATGTAGAAAATGTGCAATTAAAACTCTTTGAATAAAACAGTTGTAATTATTACAACAGAAACACACATCGTATTCTTCTACTTTTCAACATCATTCTACATCGGATCATTTCAAGTAAGCATACATACGTAAATACATAAAGTTTGTTCTTTTGCCTCAGTGTAAAACAGTAACTGTACACAGAAATAACTACAGTGTAAACAGACTACCTTCTTCTTCTTCTTACACTCAGTGTAAATAGTGTGTACATTATTGTTGAAAAAGAACATATAGATACATACATAAATATATATGTATAATTTACTGAATACACACATACCATTTCCACTGACAAAACCATCCCTTTGAATACAAAAACACCCCCCTAACAACACAGAACACAGGATATACTAAGAGATAGATATTATTATATGCTTGCTGCTTGTTCAACTGTTGTTCTCTTATTACAATTTATTAATTTAGATCAAACTTATAAATATTTTATTATTTTCGAGAAACTGAATATATAATTAAAATCATTTTCAGTTGTTAATTAATGTTTATTAGTTTTGTATTTATATATATATTTATATGTTTTCTTAGTGCAGAAAATCAATAAGACAATCTGTAAGACTTGTTGTGAGCTCTAATGCTTAGATATAACCGCTACAAGCAGCAACAAGTGAAATTTACTAAATTTTAAAAATCCCCGACAAATTTTTCGGGTGCGGAATCCTAAACTAGAACTTGGAACATATCTAAGAACACTCTCGTTTAAATAATCTTTGTACTTAAAACCTTTTCTAAACTGAACCGATTTTCGGTGTTTTATCTCCATTAAATTACCTTTCAAACGAAAAAAAATCAAAATCGGTTCATCCGTTTACGTACTACAATGCTAAAGACAGACAGATAGACAGAAACCCAGACAGACACACACACATAGCGGTCAAACTTATAATAACCCTTTTTTTTAGATCGGAGGTTAAAAACATAAGAAAACTGTTTTGTTTTTGGTAAAATATTGGGTTGTAAAATGATTAAGAGTATCAATATATTTAAAAAAATTAAGGAGGTGTTTCAAAAAATCTAAATTAAATATTACAAAACAATTTTCTATAAAAGTTCAAACTTATATGTACCAATTGTTCAATCAGGTATCTTAATTTCACATAATTAAAAACAAAAGAATGTCATTTGTCAAAATACAATTTAAATTTGACCTTTAAACTGTGGCAATATGTTGGCAATGAACAAGAATGATCCGTTTATATATTTGGAGTACAGTTTAAATAAAAGGTGTTGGTATTGCATAAAGATTGTGGATTTTTTTATTTTAAGGTAATAATCGTATCAGGTGAAATTAAATACAAATTAAAGTCTAAAAAAATTATTAATTTAATACATTTATCGGCATCGGAAACGTAGAATTAAAGTGTTAGTGTCACCCACATTGGTAGAACCAGGTGAAATGGCATTTGAAAAAATCGTTAAACAAATTCAAACAATGTTTTAATATGTTAGTGTGAATAGGCTTTATAAGGGGCTTTTTTTTATAGACTTATCAATCAAATTTTATAAATGAAAATTAAAAACTATATGTTTACTACAATTTATGTATGCAATACATAAACATACAATTATTATTTGGACTGTTGATAGAATGGTGGAAATGTCATGAACATATCAACATTATATTGAAATGTTTACATAAATAGACATTAAATAAAGTTCTAGTAATAATAATATACAAGATGTAACATAAACTTTATGGAATAAGAGCCAGACCAAAAAAAAAAAATCGTTGAATTTACTAAAGCTGAACATTGGGGGTTTGGTTATAGTAGTTGTGTACACACACATACTGCGGTCAGTCAAACGAACGATAGAACATTGGTCAGATATATGCTATCGAAATGGTACTAAACGTAATGGTAAGTTTTACGTGGTACTAAAATAACTTTACTAAAGCTGGAAATTTGTTATACAGCAATATACAAGCTATAAAACAAATTTCAGCATTAATAAATTCATTTAAATACTACGGCAATCATAAATGAATCTTATTTATTTATTGTTAACAAATAAGGGCTTGACTGATCAGCTCTGTTCTAATATTTTACTGACTAACTGTCATAACTGTTATCTATATGCAATATACAAGCTTTATAACAATTTTCAGCTTTATTAAATTCTTTTAAATACCCCGGGAATAATAAATGAATTTTAACTATTGTTCATAAGTAAGGGCTGACTGACCATGTTCTAACATTTTACTGACTGACTGTCATAACTATTATCTATATGCAATATGCAAGCTGTATAACAATTTTCAGTTTTAATTAATTCATTTTAGTACCACGTAAAACTTTTAAAGACATAAACGGTGCTATTTTATGATGTCGATCTGAGGTATCGATTGCAGAAAGTCTATTACAGCGAGAAGATATCTGATTGTATTATACATTATAGCTAGGTGACTCCAAGGTATATTCTAGTAACATTATGCAGTTGATTTTCATAATTTTTTGCCTCTGTATGTACTTGCCTTTGCTATAATCCATTTGTTTGGCACTCGCTGTTTTATTTTCTTTCCACCATGCCAAACAAACCAATGAATAAATGTTATTTCATTTCATTCAAACATGTTACATTGAAACATATATAATATAAAACTATTCTACTGAATTGAAATTGTATTTATAAAAACGTAACGTCCAGTCGTTTTGTTTAACAAATATAACAGCTCCTATATTTCTACATGTAAGAATGAAAAGGATGAAATTGTACAGTTTTGAATTATATTTGTTTGTTTTGAATGGTAGTTCTATACAGTCACATTTACAAGTTAAATGCCAGAAATGTACAGGGAAATTTGTATAATTACCCATATTTTTGGAATTTACTCGTCCGTAGTGGAAATTGATTTATCGTAACACGGATTCTGTTATTCCCAATATCAACCTAACTTAAATAAGCATATTGAATCATTGTCTTTAGATGTATTAAGGGAAACACACTGGAGAAAATTTACAGGAACTCGAAGCACTAACTAAATTAAAATATTTTGTTTCAATGAAATTTTTATAAATATATTAAAGAATTCATGAGTGAAATATAACTACTTTTTGAATAAATTTGCCTGGTATCTTTCGGACAGTTTTTTATTCAAAGAAATCCGTATGCCGTATGTCTAGATTAGCAGATTGGATACCCACAAAAAAAACAAAAATTAATACAATTAATAGTTATGATATGTCGTTGTAGTGCATTAGGTGAAATAATTAGTGCAAAAAGCGATAAGACAGGGTATCACACTCGCCACAGGTTCTTACTTACCTATCTACCCTATATACTATAAAGAAATGTAATAAGAGAAAAATACTTCATCAAAATTATCAAATGTTTTTATACTTAGATACAAAAATTTGTAGGATATGTACAAATGAGTTAATCCATAGAATAAACTCTTCATGTACAAGAAATCTGTAGAAAACATCGGTTGAATTGCAATTAAATATACAAACATGGAACAAAATCTTATAAATGGTAAATATTTTCTATAAATGACTTTTCATATTTTCTACTCATTTAAATTGAAATATCAAAACCATTTTATTTATGAATCAGTGAATGAAATCATTTGTAAATATACCATTTTATATTATATTTATATCATATATCATTTACATGTAGGTCTACTTGATGCACTCAGTTTGACCCCTGTGTGACCTAACATTGTGGAATTCATTGTAAAGTGAGCAAGAATCATTTGCAAATTGCAATAGGTGTAAAATAAGGATAATATTTATAAACTATTTCAACATGCAGTAACACTTCCATGATTGTTTTACCTATCGAGGATTATTAAGGTTGGTAATAAACAAAACTGAGTTGTTAACCAAGGTTTGAGTGACGGGTTTATGGAAATCGAGTTTTTCTTATTTTCGTCTGTCGTTTGTGTTAAAAGAAAGTCATTGGCAACATTGTACGTGGAAAAAATGGCAGTTGAAAGATTTTACAACCCTTTTGATAGCCATAATTGATGCCATTTTTTTAATGTATTGTGTTTTCAATAGATTTCTTTCTGTTTACGGCAAGAAAAAACTCAAAATCAAAAAGCTCCACTCGACATATTGAACTCACAATCTTAAATATTCTTCAGAGTGAAGTTATCTTTCTCAATCCTTTAAAAACGCTGCGTTAGCTCAAAAACTAAGCGCTTAGAGAACAAATCACAAGAGCACTTTTTTGCTTAAAACTTTGTATTTTACACACCCCACACCGCCATATATATAAAAATACATACGTTATGGGCTGACGTCCTATAAATTATTCTACAATAATTTACGACGACATACCTTTTCTAAATGCATATTTGTCTCTCAGAGAGAAACAAAAAGATTAGAAAAAAGATTTTTCTAACGTTGAAATAAATTGTAAAAGAATTGATACTTTATCAATAGACACAGATTCATACTCGATTTAATAAGTGGGATGTTTTTTTGTTTCAAATCACGAACAGAGTTTTAAATTCAATCGAACAAACATTACAAGCAGAATTATTCAGTATTTTTAAAACAATATACAATCATAAAACGGACATAGAATCCTGGGTAATCAATCTATAAAACAAAAAAGAAAATATATGTACTATATTAGATCTCTTTATAAAAAATGATTCGTGATGATATGCTAATACTTATCTGAATGAAACATTTTTTTTTTTTGTTATTGATGAGGAGTTCTTCTCCTCTCTGTGGTGATGATGACGATGGTAAAGATAAAACAATAGACATATAGAGTAAAAGAAGTAAGTACTTTATATAGTATAGCCATTGAAAAATACGATTGCGTAGGTATTTTTTACAAATCTGGTTTATATATGTTTGATATATATGGATGATATGGGGGCACCTTCATATCCGTGATCGTATAACATATATACTTAGATGTGTGTGTGTGTGTGTTTTTTCATCAAACAACACAAAGATCTGTCATCATGTTCGCGACGAATCTACCACTTCAAATATTACCAAAAGAGATAAGATTACATTTTTTTTAAGTGGATTGCTTTATATACATATTCATTTCAACCCCTATATTAGATATTATTATATTGTTTTATGTGAACTGAATTGTTTTATTTTTTCAATTTTTTGAAGTTACTAATAACACTGTATGGTATCAGAAATGGTATCGTCGCGAAAAAGTTGATTTTTAGATGGTTGATATTTCTAATCTTATTGAAATTAAGTAGGAATGAGGTATGTCTGACACCTGAGAGCAGTTGAGTTTATTAGAATGTGTTCCCAAAAATTCTGTAAAACTTGCTGATTTTGGAATTATTTTAAGATAGTTTTTTGTAAATAATCTTTTATGTCCCAAATCATTTTAGTGTCGCTGTAATTTTAATATGATTTAATATTTTGAAACCAATGCTAATTCAGTGTTGATTATCGCAACCGCTCTCAATAAGTACTTCATATAAATCGAAATTCAATAAGGAAAAATATCCTAAATTCAGCCATCAGAAAATAAACTTTTAAAAATGTTGCCATTGAATGTAAAACTACGTTCAATGAACAGCTTCTTTGACTTGTGGAATTATTAATTACACAGTTTTTTTAATCGCATTTACAATAAATGGAAATAACTTAAAATAATTATCAAAATCCTCCTTCAATGATTTAGTTTGCTATCGGATTTCTAACACACTTTTGATTCACAGTAGAATATTTTTTTCGATAGGCTTGTGCTCAATTTTCATATACTACTTAAAAAATGAGGTTTCAATTAGAAAAAATCAAGTTGTTTTTTAGATGAATCAGAAAAACTTAAGAAAATCATTCATAAATACCTTGAACATCTCACACTTGATAAACGTAAATTATAGCTTGTATGATGTGCGTGAAAATACTCCATTCACACAAAAGAATCAGGAATTTACCAAAATAAAACCAAAATGAAATGGTTATTGGTAGAATCATTGAGCGATCAATGCCAGGAATTTTCTTACAGAGTATATTTCAACAATTGAAGCTCTTATATTTTCAATTTAACTTTTGAAAACACACGAATTCTCTTGTAATTTTGCCTAGAATCCTTATGAGTATTTTTCTTTACACCACATATCACACAATATCACATCAACTTAGCTTTTTTCATTATATTATTAGCTAGAAACTTTTTTGCTTAAAGCATGATGTATTAAATAATAAAGTGCACAAGTTAAACAGTAAATAAATTCCCTTTTATATGATCATAGTGTTAATTATAATGTTTACAATATTTTTTAATTAATATTTAATTAATACCTAATAATTTATAAATTATAAATAATCAGCTTTGTAATTATTAGAAGTATTAAACCTTTTAAGTTTTAGCTATCGTGCAATAAAATCATAAATTTTATATTAGTTAATTAAACTCAATAAAGTTTCAAACCATTCATTATTTTTTAAGATACTTTGTTGCATGAAAAATTTTGTAATACTATCAATTCATTTATTTATTGATTTTATAATTCTTTTGATAATATAGTTTACTTTTTATATTGATACTTTTCTAAAGATTGTGATCTATATAAATATCTATGTTACAAAAACAAATAACTCCAGTTTTCAAAAATCTTTATTAAAAACCAAATTATTTTATCAAAAACACAATTTTCTTAATTTTTATGAATGGTTATTTATTAAAAGTCACGTCTCACCTGTCAAAACATAAAGTCACCACATGAGGTTTGCTGAGAAGAATCCGAATAACACATACAAACCGTATGCCAATGCATTTTTTTAGTAAGCATGACCTGATTTTCCCACCGCTTCCACTATATTTGATAATCATCCTTTTATTTTAGTTTTAAATAAAAAATACTTTTTAAAGGATAAGAATTAATTGCACTAAAAAGAAGCAAATAATTATTTCTATGAGTCACTCATACATGACTATTGGTAAAAGCTTGAATCTTTTATTCCGACACATTCTTGATATTTTTAGTGGAGCGGCTCCAGCTTTCTACAAGTATTCATGTATGAGTGACTCATAGAAATAATTATTTGCTACTTTTAAGTACACTTTATTTATTTTTGTTTAATTTGAATTTTACGAGTTGAGACATTTTTCATCAAATTTAACCGCAATTAAATTATAAATAATACACATCGTGTTAAATAACATAGGTACATGGTTGAAACCTTTTAAGTATTATGGCAGAAATGAAGTACAAAGAAATAAGAAAATTTATTTTAAACCAAAATTAAAATAAAAAAAATCAGTTCACAAAGTATAACCTCTTAACAAAAAGGTATGAAGATGTAGATGATATATAGTACATTACTTATTATTATTAAATAAAACATCATAAGAAGAAAATTTAAGTATCCAACTAATGACTTTTACCACAAAAATGATGAGCGTAACCATTTTTAGTTGAAGAGAAAATATTAAATATTATAAAATAATAATCTGATAGAATTGCAATCACTTGGTTAAAAACAACATTTTCTCTGTGTGTGTTGTTCAATCTTATAATTTAAAAGTATAAGTGAAAATAGAGGTATCTACAGAATAGCAGGGTTTGAGTTGAAAAGTTCATTTGAAAAACACATCAAACGTAAAATATTATAGTACGACTCCATTAATCTAACTTCATTCACTTCTACCCTTAATTTATTTCAATTATACGAAAATGTGATGTTGGTTACCTTTTACTTTTTCTTTTGCGAAAAAGAAGTGTTCCAAAATGTTTTGCAAGTTTTGTATCTTAGATAAAATTTTCTTGCTTTTACAAGTGATTTAAAAATGTTTATTTAAAATTTTAAGGAAGTACTAGATTACCGGAAAACTAGTTGATATGCTGTTTGGTTTTAAACGATTAAGCTCGAACTTTTATTCTTGCCTCAACATTTTAAGGAAAAAATCTCATATAGATGTAGTTCAAATGATGCTTGACAAGGTAAATGAAAGATTTGAAGTATTGAAGTACAATAATTTTATTCGCTCGGCTCATAATTTTGTAGATTTCTCTTTTTACAAAACATATCGATAATGATATAAAAAATCCTGTTGTATTAGGAAAGAAGCGCTGGTAAACGATGGCTATCTAAGCAGGCGACTGTTAACCATATAACATTTTTTTTAAACACGTTTTTATATGCTTGGTACGTATCTATGTAACGGAATCCTTAAATGATTTTCTTCCAATTTAAAACGTCGGAATAAGTTGAAGATTAACCGATTATCCTGGCCAGAATCTTCAGGATTAACAATTTTATGATATAAATAATTCACATAATTATGGTGGAAGCGCAAATAATATTCCATAATGTCAATAACTTATAGTTTAAAAAACTAAAAAACACGCTTTTTGTAGCTAGCTGAACTAGCTGGGTTTTTTAAACTATTATTTATTTTATCCACATTTTGTATAGATTACTGATTACTGATTACTTGATCTCTTATTCAAGTATCATGAGAATTATCTTTTCTTACGTATAATATAATATTTTTGAAATACATTGTATAATAATAGAAATTATTAATTTTTCTTTACTCTCGATGGATGAAAACTTCAAGTTAATTTGTTTTTAAGTTTTCTATTTAAATATAAATTGATGAATTAAACAAATGTTTCTTAATGTAAATATTATAATTCTTTCCAGGAATGAGAAGGATGAAGAAAATGATTATTTTATTTTATAAGAATAATTAAAAATTTTGCTTTAGGATAATAATTTGGTTGATAATTTTATATGTTAAAACTAAAAAGTAAAAATTTTTTGATCATATTTTTTTGCCTTTAAAAGATAACAATTAAAGAGATAAAAGTTTTAGAATATTATCAACTCTTCCTTTGGTTTACTTAAATTTTTAAATTGTTAAAATATGGGTATTTAGGGCAGAAAATGTCCAAGTGCCTTGGGTGCTCTACGAAAACAAAGACAATATGCATTTTACATATTTTCATTAGCCACTTTTGGGCAGGGTAAATCCTAAGGGTTGAAAATATATGAGATTAAACTTTTTTCTGTTCCATCAAATTTTTATTTGTAAATTTGATTAATTACCGAATTCAATGCATTCTAGAACAATGAATATTTATCAAATTAAATCTTAAAATATTTATTTATATATAGGGGTTGAACATGAAAATATGTGATCAATGAGTACATAAAACTAAAGATAATACCCTGTAATAATATGGCTCATTTCTTTAATTTTGTCTTCTTATTTACATCAAGAAGAATATTAAATAGAAATACACGAGATTAAATACATATAATTTCAAGTACATATTACATACAATATGTTTTTGTATTCTAAAAGATATATTGTAGGATTCATTGAATCGTTCCATTTCATATTATTCACGCATTATTTTCACTTCAATTCAGCCACATCTCTAAATGAATAGTTGTTGTAATAAACTTTGTTTACATTGGCTTGTTGTAAACTGTTATTTATATTTTATTTTCAAATAAATTGTAATTATATATATTACATTATTCTATAATATTCGATATATATATTTTTCGATTTGATTTGGTCTTCAGTTTTGCAGGGGTGTATTTATAATTCTATTTTTCGATCTAAATCAACGTTATAGTAAACTAAAATTTCGTAGTTGATTTATTTGAGGTTCAATAGGCACCAATCTTTGTACAAAAAGAGACTGTATTTTAAATACTTCAGATTGTATGATGCTTTTAACCATGCTTTTTTCAAGGTCTGAACATTTGATAACCAGCTATGTTTTTTTTTTAAATAAAAATGAATTTGAAAAAAAATGCAATAAAATTTAAAAAAAAAAAAAACACTACTTCCCAATTAAGTTGGTAATTTTTTGAGAGAAATTACTAATTTTAAGAGAATTTTTTTTAAATCTAAACTGTGAATATAATCTATAAAATACATAATATAGTAAGTTAAGAAAATTAAAAAAAATACATGTTTACCAGGGTCTTTTATTTTTGCCATATACGCTCTTTCAATTCCTTCACATAGGATTAACTCGATAAGTTGTTGGTCTTTATAAATTACGCCATTGTATCATAAGCATTAATTATAATCGTAAGTTTTTGTTTTTTAAATTTGTATACAGAATTTAGTAAACAAAAATTAATAAGTAAATAAATACATAATAGAGTTTTCTGATTTGGTGTTTTTGCGTAAATTTACAATAATAAAGATTGTTCAAATCATAAACCAATGATTCTAATATTCATTGACACAAATTTTCACAGTAAAATAAACATATACAATTTTTTTTGATAAGCACACAATATATATTTTAAAATAATAAATAGTTAATATTTTAAAATGTATTTGACTAATATCATTTGGAAATACCATTAAATAATAATGAAATACTACATTCGTATTTAATTCATAACATAGGGAGAAGGGAGAGACTAAAACATATTATTGAGTAGGCGAAAGCTTTTGTTTTATTCACAAATCTAATGATGACAAATTTAGTTAATATCAAAATAATATTGTATATATATATATATATATATATATATATATAGATTGTATCAATAATAGATAATATTATTATATTATATAAATGTGTATTCCATTTAAACATAGATTGAAAGTGGTTTATTATGTTTCTATTTCCTTCAATAAATGCACAAAATTTGGGATACACTCGAGTGGCAAAATTTTTTTGGTTTAAAGATTTTAGACCTTCATTCATTAATTACCAAGCATGCGTTAATTAAACGTTGTGTAGTTCATCTGTTTTTCGATAAGGCTTACCTTGCAATGTCATCTAAAGTAAATCTGTTTGCAAAATTACAGCTCAATCTGTTGCTTATAGCTGCTTCAAAATTATGTTACTTATATACATGCAAATATTGCAAGTCAAATAAAAACTTGTTAGGTAATGGAACTGTATTCTAAATGAACTTCCAGATTTCGTTTAGCTTTAAAAACCCTCATAAATTTAATATATAAATGAAATGAACAAAAGACATTTACAAATCCATTTATTCAACCAACATTCTCTCTAAAATAATATGATGGAACCAGTTTGTCATCAGAATGAATATATATGTATACATTTATTGTGGTGCGACTCAATCAGAAGTCATAATTAATTTATCACGACTAATGAAGTCTGAGAAGATGAGATTGTCTCTTTGACTATATCGTATTCTATCTGTACCCATCATAAATGGTACTGGGCATACAAAAACCATCTCTCATTGTTACTCCTTTACTCTGATGATGCTCTGCTAGTATATAAGTTAAGTATTATGAGATGTAAAACCAGAACAGTATTACATATAAAGTTATTTTATATACCACCCACTCTGAGATCCCCCTATGGAGCTATATATCAATTCTATTTATATCACTGTCACACATAATTAAATTTTAGATTGTTATCTTTGTCCATTTGTAAATATATAAATAATAAATAAAATTGCATTTATATTAGTTTTATGATTATTAATATTTTAATAAACAAAAAATTTTTCATTGAGCTAAAGGTGTTATTTGAATAAGGAACACCATATTTGCCATATAAAAGTTTTCGCGTTTTATTTTGGATCAAAAAAAGTCGGTATCGGTGGTTTCTTACCAAATTTCCTGATTTTCTGATAAAATGAGCCCCTCCACATTTCTTTATTCACCTTTATATGATATACGTTCTAAGGTCTTTTTTAAAAATTATTCAGTATTATTGTAAATTATTTGATAAAAAAAATGATATTGGTGCGTGCAAATTGAATAAATTTCTATCCGGGAGCACGGTAGTGCCACGCCAAGTCGAGCGCGAAGCAAACACTTCCATACCATCCTTTACTGAACCATTTCGCCTCATTTTAAGGCCCCTATTTGAGAATCTCTGAATAAGACCAGAACGCAGAAATTTTCGTCATCTAGTAAACTATAATCACATACTTAAAATCCAAAATTTCAAGTCTGCAGGTCATTTAGTTCCGAAGCTAAGCGAAAGCAAAGTTTCGCATTTATGACACTCACTCATGATGATCAGAAAAGAACTAGTACTTCCCATAAACTCAAAGAAATTTGGTACATAGTTAGAGTTTAATGGTCGCATAAACGAAAAACTAATAAAACTAGGATAATCGAAGATCTGGAGTACTTGGTGACTATGAAAAAAATAACTCAATATGCACACGTTTCTACAAAAAGAAGTGAAATCCCACCAAAAATATTCTGTAAAAAACTAGCCAAGTCTCGATGGAGCTGCTTGTTTATCTCTTAAAAGTAATGAAATCTAGACAAAGTCGTGCCAAGTCTAAGGTTCCTTACTGTAATTTCTTTATTATTATAGTTAATTTTTTGTGACTTGGTCGTTGAAGGGTACACAAGGGTACAAAACCAGGTGCTCCATGACACCATTGCACAAATCTGAGACCACGTCAACGTCTACGGCCAAGTCACACAACATTAACTATAATAATAAAGAAATCGCAGTAAAGAACCTTAGACTTGGTACGACTTTGTCTAGATTTCATTACTTTTTAGAGACAAACAAGCAGCTCTATCGAGACTTGGCTAGTTTTTTACAGAATGTTTTTGGTGGGATTTCTATTATCTCCATTCAAATAATCGTTCTTTCCGATGCCAATTGATAATAATATAAGTGAAAATCAAAAATGAAATAAAAATATACCAAAGTTCTCTTCTTTGTCTATTTTAAGAAATGCAAATGCAAGAATTAATACTTAGCAGATTTAATATGAACATTTCAACAAGAATACTGCGCAGAATATATTATTTTATTAACATATTATTGTTAATATTGCTTCTTGTGTTATTATTTTTTATTAAATAATAAACACAAAACAATCTTATGCAGTGAATTAAAATACATTTTTTATAATGTCAGTTCTTACCAAACAGTTAATCATTGTATTTTTACCCCAGACTGAATTCCAATTACAATTCACAATATATATTAAAAATAACTTTTTTTAAATATTCTTTTTTGCATGTTTTTATTTAAATTAATTACTTTATATTTCAATGTCAATTATTATTTATGAGTTTAATTTTCGTTTTCTTTTGTCATATATTTTATATCTTTGTCTAATTGATTTGTGTGTTTTTTTGTAGGTATGTATCTTTGAAATTATTTTAATTTTATTTAATTGATTTTGTAATGTTATTTATTAAATTAAGTAATATTTTACAAGTTACTACAAAACATTTATTTGGTTTTAGAGTTCAAGATGCTATCGATTATATCAGTTGATTTACCAAATATATTATAATACCAAATAATGCACCTATAATCAATTAAAAAATTATACGAACTTCCAGATAGAAAAAAAATCAATTTAGACGAACAAAAATCAATTGATTAATTAGTCTTTTGATTATTATGTAGTTAGTTTATCATATATGTAATAAAATTGCCTATAAATAGCCACGGGTCGCACGGGTCAAGCTAGTAATCATTATTTACACGTAACAAGCTGGATGATATCGCTTATGAAATTTGAATGTCGTAAAGAGCAGTTCAACCATGGGCCTATCCAACTTATGGTTCCAAAAGTGGCGTAAATCAGAAATCTTTTCCTTCTAGGGGATTAGTATGGAATTTTTGGACTGAAAATTACCACTTAAACAACACACTTAAATTGCTATATTTATAGGCAGATAAGGTCTTTAAAGTGGTTTAGCTGCCCACCCTTTCTCAATTTTTGTGCAACTGCATCCATGTGTAATTTGTATTTCGGTCAAAGTTTCCAAAAAGTAAAAAAACAATAGCTTAATTTATTTCGAGAAGGTTTTCAATGGTTTTTTAACGTACCTTCACATGTATTACATAAATTAACCGAAGGTTTTTCTATTCAAAACCCAAATAATAGAAGTAATTACAGAGAATATTTTTGCCAAGTAAATATTTGGCTCGTATGTTATTTTTGAGTGAGCTGTAGCGATATTATATCATTTTGAGAGACCTACCCAACGTATGATTTCGTGGGCTTCAAATGTATGTAGATTGAAATCAAGCCAGGACTATCCAAAGTTTAAATTATACCAAAACGCTAATCATGCACGAGCTATTCAGACACAGTTCTTGAAATATTTCGTTTCAAAAAACTTTTTTAGATAATCAAAACACGTTCATTCAATTTTATCTCATCACCAGTTTTGCTATAAGTGTGTGTATGCCTATAAAATGATAGTGTGACGACTGATATATATTTTAAATACACAAATACAAACATTTCTTTTTTACATTTAACCAATTTCAAGCTGTTCTGCATTTCATCTGTTTATTTAAAAGCCTTTATAATATTTATTCTACATATGGAAATCATAATATTATATACATATAGGGCACTTGTGTTTTCAGAGATAAGAAATATATATTTACAGTTATCCATATTACCTACCTCTAAATCGAGGGTTCAAAAAAAAAGTGGATAGACACAATCTCAATATTGTATGTGTGTAGAAAAAGGTATCTCATACCAATTTCAATCTGTTTCAAGCACGTGACCTCAACAGTATATGTTTTTTAAAATAAAATATTATTCAGTTTATTTATATAAATATTTAAATATAAAAAAAACTACCCTTAAATGTTTATCATATTTGTTTGTGATATATTTTTTAAATTTTATTTAAAAAAAAAAATAATTTTTTGGAAACGTCTTTTTGCGAAGATTATGTAGCGACAATTACAGATAAGATTTAAAGCCTATAATGTGTGCTAATTGTAAGATTTCGAAAACCCATTTTGACTGAATTCGTTCCGGGGAATTATTTTGGAAAAGGATTTGTATCTAAATCGGGGACAGCAAAATTTTTCCAATTTTTTCATAGCCTTAGAAAAATCAAAAAAATTGGCAAAATTTTTAGAGTAGCTTTGACCCAAAAAGTAAAAAAATTTGATTTATTTTACAATTGGATACGTAGACTTTAAGATGCTGCTTGATTAATATCTTAAACACATCGTGTTGTTGAATTGAGTATCAAAAACCACTTTTATCATGTTTATTTCAAAGCTATCTGATAATCAAATTAATAGGATTTGAAAAATATCCTGCTGCTGATAATTAAATCAATTGAATTTTTATATTTTTGGATTCTTATTGTCCTAAGTAATCCAAAGATACAATAATAGATGATTTTGTGATTGAGTGGTACGTTTTTGTACCATCGACTGAAGAAGGTACTTCGGGAAATCGCCATTCTTATACAATTCTAGTCGATATATTAGAGAATACTAGTCGCTTCAAAAAATGTATCCGATTTTTGTATTATTTTGATCAAAAATTCTCTAGATTCAAAAATTCAAAAATTCTTTATTTTAGCCTAAAATTGGAGACACAAAAATGTTCCCGATTTCTTGCAATTTTCTTGGATGAAATGGAGAAAATCACAAAATAATTTTGTGTCGAAACCATGTTCTATACTGTAATTTAGACAAAAAAACTAAAATCAAATTCATTTAATGATTTGGTGAATGATTCTTTGGAAATCGTGTATGAAAAACTTTTATTTCAAAATAAATCTGCAGATATCTCGAAAAATACACATCTAACAGTTAAATTATAAATCCAGGATTTGTACTTATCTGAATAATTTAAATATTTGGAATATTCATTAAATTGATGAATATTAGACTACAAAATGACTTGTCATGTTTCAACTAAATGAATTATATTTAAATCAATTGACTATAATAATATATATAATATAGATGTTGTATCACTTAACAGTCCAATATGGTCTTGTATTGGTAAACCAATTGACAATTTAATGTCCATTTCACATGATTAGGGTGTTTCACTCACATTTTACATTTCTCTCAATACCACAACCATTCACTTTCATTACTCTAGTAGCAGTTGTAATGGATAGCGCAGCAATGTACAGATTGAATATTATAGCTACAAGGTATGAAAACCATGGCACGTGTTTCATATACATAAATCAATTAGTAAGAAAATTGATTTACTAATATATACCTAGCTTTGATTCGTTCAAGTTATCATGATTAATTGTCATATGTCTGCTGGTATATGAGCTGGTTACGTCAAGAAAAAGTAGAAA
Source organism: Chrysoperla carnea (assembly GCF_905475395.1). NCBI lineage: Eukaryota > Metazoa > Arthropoda > Insecta > Neuroptera > Chrysopidae > Chrysoperla > Chrysoperla carnea. The sequence continues at coordinate 50,019,479 of NC_058339.1, forward strand.
ATTGGTGCTTTTTTAAACAATTGAGGTCAAATTATCTTAAATCATTTTCATGTTTTTAGTAAATTATAATCTCCAGGCCGTTGCTATCACCGCGCCATGAGATATGATTCTGGGGGTGTGAGCCGTAGATACTTCATATCTACCTGAGTTCAATAAGTTATAAAAACTTTTCCAGGTCTCGCAGTGTGAAGTGAAATTGTTTATTTCATTAAATAACGACGACTCTTCAAGTTAAGAGAATATACTAGTGACCTGACGTCGATTTCAATGTTTCTTTTGTTAAAATTTGAAAATGTGCGAGAATAGTCGACAAGACCTAAAATAAAAATAAAAATCGATTGATAAACATGAATGATATAAGCAATTATTAAATTTTATCTTTGTCTTGCAGATAGTAGTCTCTATGACGTCACCACGTGCTATTTTCGTCTTGTTCTATTTGCATATTTATCTTCTTCATATTTTCATAGTTTTTAACTTATTCAAAAATTGATTCACAGGATATTTTGGCTTGATAAGATAGCGACTAATGCATCATCAAAATATTGATGGTGAGATTATCTATGAGATTAAAAAAATACCAAGTTAGGTTTAGAAATCTAATAGAAAATATCAAAATATCAAAATAACTTGTTTAGTCTCAATTTCGATGATTTTTCGAATAGTTTTTGTTTCATAAAAATTTCATGATCGCTCTTGGAAAAGCCACTTTTTACATGTGTAATTCCGTGTAGAGCTAAGAAGTTCAGTGCGCAATTAAAATTGAGCTTCAATATATTTTAACAATAAAATGAATACAATTTTTATATATTTACATTCTATAATAAAATATTGAATGTATGTGATATCAATCAATAAATATAAACAGTAAAGCACTTCATAAATTAATCAGATAATTCAATTTCCATCACTCTACTCTGCGTACCTCCATTATTTTATTTAAAATATGGTTGTGTACAGATGAATAATAATTGTGATTGCTCATTTCAAATATATATTTATTATTATTTTGAAATGAACTGATGATGAGAGTGAGCGAAGTCAATTGTATTTGTAACCAAAGTATAATATTTGTTTTAATATCAACAAAACATACATAGCATAATAATAATAATAACATATTTATACATCGGGAATATATAGCTCAAAACAGTGCTATCATGATAACGCTAGAAGAATTGTAAAATTTTGTATTGTTCTATCCTCGCAGGTTCAATGCAATAAAAATACCGCTAGTGTGAATTCTTAAAATGTTTTGATAAATTTTTTTTACTGTATATTAAGATACATTAAATATTCCACACAAGATCTAATTTAGCATCTTGGTTTCCAAAGATATTTCACAATTAAGATAATAATCAATTTCCTCCCCCATATCCTTTGTGTGGGGGTAACAGTTTTGAAATGTACATGTCATGCTCTTTTATTTGATTCCCTACTTGGATATATTTGAAAATATTCGATTATTCATCCCTACTTGTTTGCTATACCTTTCCATCCCCCGAAGGTTAAAAATAGATAAAAACAATCCTTGAAGCTATTTGTATATCTCGTCAATATTTCATCTTATACGATGCACATCTTTTAAAGTTAAGTTTTTGAAAAAACTGCATTAAAATCCGTTGCGTAGTTTTAAAGAGCTAAGATTTCATAGGAACATGATAGGTATAGACAGCGTTAAGCGACATTGTTTTATACTACGTATTGATTCTCCAACAACTCTTCGCACTACACTGTTGTATCAAGCGTTCACGTAAACTGTCCATAGTGAACTGAACTGAATAACTAACAAACTTGGTTTTTTAGGGACATTCGATTCTATATTGTTAATCAACGTGGACATTCTGGGCCAAAAGAATGCCATTAATAACCTTTTTATTTTTTCTAAATAATGATTTTTTATCTGTATAATATCCCATGAAAACTCAGTGATGTAGAAAAATTATACTTTTGCGTTCCGTCTCTTTAGCTGAGATTCAACGAAATTCGCTATTATAATTGAAAGTCCTAATAAACAATGTGTTTTAGTTTTCCCTCGAGGATTAGATTAGAAAAGTTAAATACTAGAACTCTCTCGAAATAATATTCGGAGATGATTATGATTGATTATTGATTGACAATAATTTTACTAGATTTATTATAATAAAATGACTATAAAATTTAGCTGCTAAATAAAATAATAATATATGCATGTATTGTGTTGGTGGAATAGGTATTTGTCTATCAAATCAAATCAAATGCAATTTAAATGATAATAAATATGGTGATGATTGTATGAACATGCACCATAAATAATACCTACTCTATACTCTATTGATATGAGATACCTAGCCATAATAGTCATATTTACCCTACATATTATATTTATTAAACACAAATATAATTCAATATGGATGAATACACTTTTATAATAATTGCACGGTGTTTTAAAATTAAATATATGCATGGTATTTAGTGAAGCTAATACCAGATCGATTTTTTTAAATTTATCTAATATAATTTATTTTAAGATTTTCAAAATAAATTCCACTTTTAAAACTTCGTTTAAGAGGAAAGTAGAAACAATGGACCTAAAATTGAGCCTTGAGGCACACCAGTAATATATTTGCTACATTTAACAAGCATTAAAATGGTATTTTACTTATATTGTTGTAAAATATAGTTAAAGTAAAGATAAACAAATGTGTTAATGCCGGTACTGATATAACAACGAGAGTAAAGTTTTGGCATAATAAAGATGTAAAAAGTAAACTAGAATATATACATAGATCTCATAATAATATTTAAACAGCTAGAGCTATAGTTGCAATGATTAAATTCAATCATCACAATATTTTATTATTAAATACCTATTTACAAAAACACAAAAACATATTTAATATTGATAAACACATTCACGTGTTAATAAATAATTTGTCATATTGTGTACTTAAAATGGTGCATGGATACACGATATATATGTTGTAAATTTATTATTAATAATCATATAACTGATTAATTATTGTATTAAAGAGAAGGAAATACACGTTGAAAATTTTATGAAACCAAGGTTTTCATAAACTAATTACAAATTTTTTTAAACAGAAATACCTAGTCGAGAAATATTACGATGAATATTATGATAAAATTGTATACGGGAAAATTAATTCAGAACTGAGAATGTTACTCGAATGTAAAAAAAATTAAATGTATTGGACGACGAATATACCCGATTTTTTTTATTTTGGAGTCAAATTTTGTTTTTAAAATAATTTTTAACCAAATGACAAAAAGATTTTCCCCATTTTTACGATTTTCTTAATTGTTGTAGTTTGGAGTATCTTGTATTGTAAGGGGACAATCACGAAAATTTTTTAATTGAACGATTCTGTACATGTATCGAAAAATACTGGATCAATTGAGCTGGATCGCACATTGAGCTGGAATTTTTTTCTTTTTTGGATTCTAATTATCCTGAAAAATCATGTTTTGATTAATTTTAACTTTAAGATTCTGGTTGAATGGAAGAATTACACCCCTCATTTGCAATTTTAGTCGATCTGTCAGAAACTATGCGTTTAAGCAACAAATGTAAAAAAATCATTCAAATTTCAAAGTTTAATTTAACGAGCTATGCGATTGTTTTTCTGTTTATCTATTATGTATCAAGTATAGCAAGGGGCTGCGGATTTTTTTACTTATTCCTTAAAATAATCATCCTCAGGATTTCGACTTTTGAAAACATTGGGCTAACATCAATCAGAGGATATTGAAGATAATAATTTATAAAATAATCATATAACTGATTAATTATTATACCAATATTTGAATATATAAATATTATAATTATATAAAATAATATGCTGAAAAATTATATAAACCGGTTTTCATATGGATATCATTAAATACATTCATTCATAGGTATTTAGGAATAAAAGTTATCGAGATATTTTAGATATATTTAAACTAATAAACTAAGTAATCACAGAACACAAAACTAAAAAATTAATTAATTATATTTAAAAAGTTAAATCTTTTTTTTTTTTGTGGTAAAAATTAGTTGTTTATTTATTTAGAGTTAAGGAAGATTGTAATTAATTATACTTTATAAATAGTATATATTCTTAAATTTATAAATTGTTGTTTAAACATTTCTAATATGGTACCAGCTAACAACCATAAGGAAGGCATGACTTTCTCATCAGCATAGAAATCATTTAAGTAAATTAGTGTGTTTATATTTCTCTTCTTACAAATGTATTTATCTTGTTTTGAATTAATTATAACAGGCGATAGTTGTTTAATAAGTAGCTTCGCTTGCGTTGATGCGTTAAACATAAAAAAGTTTAACTTAAAGAGCTTTTAAAGGTCACTATGTGCAAAAAATAATATTGAATACTTTTTGTGTGCAATGTGGAAAATTTGTAAACCAAATGTGCAACAAACCAAATCATAAATGTGCAAAAAACATTCTTAAAAAAATACAGACTTAATTTTATTATTAAGAACAAACTTTTCAGGTCGGAAGTGCTGAAACAATCGATCCCTAAATCATAACCAGAACCCTAAACTCGCACTTGAAACATATATAAGAACAATCTCCATTATCTTACCTTTTTCCTTACAGAATTTTGAAGATCGTCTCCAATTGTTTTGTTTTTTCGGGTACAGAACTTTAAACTTGTACTTGCAATATTCTTAGCTATTTCAAGTGCAAGTTTAAAGTCTCTTTACTCTCCGTAACCTTTCAAAAAAAACCAAAAAAATACAAATCTGTAAATCCATTTAAGCACTACGATGCCACAGACAAACAGACACACAGACAGACAGGGAGTTAAGAAAACAATTCATTCGATATTTTTGAACTGTAATTTCATTAGCGTGTTCCATACAGCTCAACAGTATTTTTTAATAAGTATAACCAGCCACATTCTGATAAATTCAAACTGTTGGGTGTTCTTAAAAGTGAAAGATAGAAAAACAGTTTAATTCTATAAACTCACTGAATTTCAAAATAATTGTATTGTATTTTGCTAATTCCTTTTGTAATAAACCCCTCATTAATAGCCATGACGAATAAATATAATGTCTATAAATTATGTTTCGCGATCTTGAACTCTATAAATAATAATCATTTACAAATAAAAATTAATTTAAAATTCGCACCAATTAATTTTAAAAATAATTACGTACAAATTAGATCATTTTTCATATAAACATTTTAATATGTTGTTTAGAAATAAAAAAAATAAAAATAATGTTGTTTTTTTCTCAAGAACATATTTTATGTACAAGTGTATATTCATCATTTAATAGTTAATAATCATTAAAATACTAATTAAAATAAATTAATAAATAATGTTGTTGAAGCGTTTATATAAAAACCAAAATATAATAAAGAACTAATATAAATAAATAAATATACGAATTCAAACGAAATGAATAAATTAATATTAATTTGAAAGAATTATTACTTTACAACAAATTAATTTTATTCTTTTAAGAATATTTTTTTATTTCATAATAGGTACTGTAAAATAAAACGTGGTACATGAAACTATAATATGAACATCGTAAGTTTACTTAACTCTTCAACAATTATGAACTATTATTGTGTTTAATACTTAACCATCCATCAAAAAATTTGACCGTAAAATGAAGAAATCTGGGCAAAGTACAAAGTAATTTTCATGACAATGTCAAAGCGCGGTTTTTCTCTACTTTGATTTTTATATTGAATTATATTAAATATGTGTAAAACTTCTCAAGAACTTACTTTCTGTAGTTTTTAAAATTTAGGTACGTCATAACCCTAGTCAAATCAATGACTTCCCTGCACCTACACCATTCAATTTTGCTTTTATACCATGTACATGAAATATTCCAGGGTATACTAAGTTTAGCCCCAAGTTTGTAACCCTTAAAAATCTTGATGTGATGAACAAAATTTTGGTATATGTGTTCATAAATTCACCTAATTATTCCATTTCCAGTTGTCTGTCTGTCTGTCTGTCGTCTGTCGTCTGCCATCACGATTAATCAAAAGCGAAAAGAGATATCAAGCTGCAATTTTTATAACATGCTTAGGACGCGTAAAAAGTGAGGTCTTCTGGTAAACCGTTAGAGATAGATCAAGTATTTAAATGTAAAAAGTGTTCCTTATAAAAAAATAAACAACTTTTGACTGAAACATTTTTTCGTAAACATCACTGTTTTCCCGTGAGAGTGTATTATTTGGGAATATCAGTTATATACGTGTGACATGTATGTGTAATGGGATAGAGTAATCAACACTGTCTAACATGGTATATCAACAATTAACTCAGTAATTGTTTGTTTTTACTTGTGTTATTGAATAAATTTTACTTTAGTATATAATATGTCTAAAGGAGGAAAACTGAGGTTTAAACTTTTTCTTTTCTTTCTCTTTGCAATACCCATTATCAACCGACTCTTCTAAAATTATTAAGTACTCTGCATCAACGGAACGATGCTGTCTATCGTTTCAACCTCGCATTTCTTCTCAATGAGTGTTTCCAACAGCATAGTTTCCTTGAATAATTTCAGTGAAGATTTAGTTATTTACCCATTAAAATTCTTTACCTTCATGAAAAATAAAAATGTTATCTTCATGCGTGTGTTTAAAAATGATAATTTTGTAAATGTTTCAATGTACTTAAGGTCTAAAATGTTAGGTATAGAAGATACCTAAGTAATATAGATGAATGAACTGTAAAAACAAATAATACTTATACAAATATGAAAGAGACAAATGATCTTTGTGATAATTTAACAGATAATTATTATATTTCAATTCGTTTCTACACACGTATAGTAAACAATTATTCATAATTTTATTTAATCATATTTTTAATACCGGATGAGTGATAAATATTACTACTAAAATTAACCTGTTTTATAGTAATAAAATATATATTTCTATATGTGTATTATACGTTTGTTTAATAGTCTTTATGGTTTATTTCAAATAATATGAACTTGAAATCCTTTTAAAATCCAAGAAAGAAAAATGAGGAAATTGTATAAAATATAGTATAGAAGTCAGATCTTCACGAATCGAAAATAAAACTTTGCTTAAATGAAGCAGAATAAAATAAATGATAGTTGAATCTGAATAAAATATATCAAAGTTTATAATGCGAAAATTTGCAAATATTTAGAGTAAATATTTGCCAAAATAAATTGCCTATTTGGTATGTAATAGAATAACTTAAAAAATATCATTAAATAATGATTTTCCGTCAGTAAAATGATCAGAGAACTTATTTTCTACTTTATTTTGTTCATTTTATGACAATTTGATCCCATTTAAACATATTTTAAGTAGAAAAATACAATGTAATTAATAGGTACATATCATATACAATATTTTTTTTCACAAATTAAATTAACATTGTTGTTACGGTTTTGATTTAAACACTAATTGCATTTAATTCTCTTCACTGACAAGAAAATTATTTGTTAAATTAAAAAAAAAAGAATAATAAATTGATTGCAAATAGACGGATAAGAAGTACATTTTTACTTATAGGTATAATTTGCAAATAATTAACTATGTAGAATGGTCAATGTTTGCAGTATTGTAAATAGTGCTTCTTAATTACAAATGAATAGAAAAAAACAACAATTATTTATGGGAATAAAAGATTATCAAGTTAACAAATTGAAAATTATGGCTATTATTGTACAAAAATAGTTTTTTCACGTTTAATGGACATTTGGTTGTTTTTAATGAAATCACATGCGCAAGTTATTTAATTTAAGTTTAAGTTCGGTCACTCTTAATAGAAAACCTTTTATATTTTATTTGATTTAACGATATCATTTTGTATATCATGTAAGTTAGATATGTCTACTCATTTGAATACGATACAAAACATTTGGTATCAGAATTGTTTCCTGTGTTGTATAAACAGCATTTTAGTATTTTATATTTATTTCCCGTTTGCAAATTATAAATTAAAACATTGTATTTAATAATTTTGCTGTTCTTATTTTATTTTGTTGTTTTTCTTGTTTTAAAACTATAGGTAAATGTATCTGAGTGTGTGTGTTTTATTTCATTTGTTGATCGCGTCATTCGCAGGTGTTGTTTTTTGTTATATAGAAATTAATTACAGATCATAGAACTTCAACCGATTGTGCTGTCAAAATCATAATTCTTTTAAGCTTAAAAGTATCATATATAGAAAGAATTATTATATATATAAATTTATATCTTTTTATATAATTATGTTTGTAATATTTTTAATATTTACATTCTTATTAAATATGATATTTATAATTTAAATAATTTATGTTTATCAAAAAATTTTACTTTCACCTTCAGATGGTTTTGAAAAGGCTGAAAATATGAAAGACTTTTATCAAGGTAGTAACTTTGCCTTGACGAAAAGTTTTGGAACTATGTTCCTTATCGCACTATATATGTTTGCTTTGGAGTTAAAGCCCAAATGTAAAAAAATCAAAGCAAACGTAATGAACTCATATATTGGGTTGACTAAGAAATCAGAAATATGTTTTTTTTAAAACTTATACTATAATTATTTCATACAGTAAAAACTAAAAGTAGCTATAGTATTAAATTCTTTAAAGAATCAAAGAAGTATTTGATTCCTTAAATTGATAACTTAAATTTTCAGAAATATATCTTGTAAATAATAAAAGTGAACGCTAGATTTATAATGTACAAAAATACGAAAGGAATATGGTTCTTAACGGGTGTCTCACGACACCTCTCGATTTTTTTTTAACTTGACATTTAACTCTTTCAGGAAGCCGGCAAAATCTTAAGTTGCGCAAGCCTAAAATTAATAAATATTCATTCACACTTTGTCAAGAATTTTGAGAGATTTAAAAAGTTCATCTAATCATACGACTTCTCCAAGGACAAGTACAAATAAAAAATACTGTATTATATGAAAATACTTTTTGTTAAGGTAAAATTATTGCCTGTTTTTTTATTCTCAAACTATTAAAGTAAAATATTTTTTTAATTAAATTACTTTTATTTTATATTATAATAGTTAGTTTGTTGTACTGTTGTATAATATGCAGTAGAAAATAATTTTTGTATTTAAAAAATATGTAGATTTAAAAATATTAAAAAATATACATTATATTAGTATTAAATAATAAAGAAAAATACACACATAACTGTTATGGTAACTAATTTTTTATGTGAAAAAACATTAAAAACTAATATAATGTTTTTAATATAAAAAAAAACCAACAACTTTCATATATATGTATAAAAATATAATAATAATTTAAAAACAAAACGAATACTATAATATAAGAGGGGAAAGTCTCCTACCAGGGTCCTACTTAAATTCTTTTATAAAATATGAAATGTACTCATATTATGGTACTGGTGGTCCTACAGACGATGCACTATGTTCCTTGTCGCGCGTTTAGTGTATGGGGGCTGAACGAAAAAAAGGATGGATACTGTGCGGCTTTTTTTTTCAAGTTTATTCCCTTGAAATATTAGAGTGCCCGTTCTTGATACAGAAGGCCGTAAGGCCGAAATCCACTCAACATCTAATTTACAGCAAAATGGTCATAGTTCCTACCTTGTGTTCCATGACATCTCTCACTCTTTTTAACAGTTATAGATAAAACTGTGATACATGGTACAAGATTTATGATCAATAATACAAGCTTATAATGTGCCATAAAATACACCCTAATGTAGCTAGGAACGTCCCCACCTCCGATTGTATCTAAAGACGTTCAACATATTATCTTTAAAGGTACTCTAGGAAACCATTGAAAATTCTAAATGTTTATTCAAAAGGTATCTGCTCCTCTGAACGTCCAATAACAGATTCAATTTGTATTTTTATTGACTGGATTTGAGTGAGACCTTGTTTACATTTGTATTACGCTAATCATTGGTCAATGGTACAGTACGTTATTGATTCAAGATAAATACATGTGCATCGTTCAACATTTTGTTTAAAACTAAAATACAACATAACAAAATAACCATCAACAAGCAGTGATACTAGATTGTCATTTTCTCCCGTTGCTTGATTTTTAGTAAAACTTTCTCTTTATAAAGTTGCTAGCTGATAGATAGAATTATCTTTCTTGAAACAATTGAGTGATTCATTGTACATTGTTTTAAGGGTGTTACACTTTTCCTTAATATATAAATAAAAATAAGAAATGGGCAACATTTTTTTATTAAAAAGTAGTAAGTTACAACAACAGTGGTGTTTTACTCACTGTTATAATAAAAGAATACAAATAAGTTCTAAAACAAATACGCACATAAAAATGTTGTCTTGTGGTGATGTTGTTTTCTTCTGTAAAGTTTTTTTCCTGCTTGTTAGACAAAAAAAAACAGGTATAGATAGATGTAGGTGAAGAAAGATGATGATAAAGGCGGCACACGGTAATATTTATTACAATAAAGTTTAGTCATGATGCACCCTAGTTCTACTTATTTTATAAAAGCCTGATGTAAATTGTGAATCATTTATGACATGGGCATGTTACCTCCAAAAATAATACAAGTTTATATCAAATGAGATAGATATATCTCAATATCGCAACATACTACTATATTGATCAATCTTTTTTCGGTTTTGAAAATATTTTACTTTTTTTCTTTAAAAAAATTAACAATTAAATAATTTACATGTTAAGTTTGAAATTAAAAGTGGTTGGTCAATCATTGTGAAATTGATTATTTCATACGTTCCGATAACATTATTTCGAAATTTGTGTTCATTTGTAAACAAGATAATTTCGAAGTTGGAGGCGACACCCGTAACCTTGCACGAAGCCTTTAGGTACATTATAATGTGAACATATGATATGTGGTATATTTGTGAATTTCATGACAGTATATTTATTTATTAAAAGTAATAATTGTATTTGCGATATATCTCATGTACCGAGTGCTAACACCAACTATACAGAATGTTCGATTTACATCTAGGCATATAAATATCACGAGTATGACAGAGTAAATTCGTTAAGCAATGCATCTAAGTAAGAGGTATTATAGATGTTATATGAAAATTACAAAAGTAACTTATATCGTGGTTTATGTGTTGTAGCTCATCTATTCAACTAAGAAACTCCCACTCTCCAAGCGTCTTGCAACTAAACCATCGTATATCCAAGCTTGAACACATGTATATAATACTCCTCACATAGATGCATTGCTTAAAGCATGTATTCTGTCATACTAATGATATTTATACACCTAGATGTAAATTGAACATTCTGTATACCACGTCTGAAATACAAAATATTTCCTTGAAATTAGGTAATTCGTAATTGAAATGTTTTTGAAAGTACATGACAGATTTTGAACCAATATAATTTGAGATTCAGATTGAATCGCTTGAGATTGAACGCAAGTTCGAAAAATTTTGAGATCAAATAAACAAATTTGTAGTCATGCACTAATAATAAAATTATTTGTTACTATTTAAATTTTTTATTATAATATCATTCGGGTTTATGGAAAATTTTGGATAATTTGTTTAAGAAAAAGTTTTTAATTTAGAAACAAGAAGTCCAATCGACCTTTCATGACAGATTTAACAAAAAGAAATTTCAAGTTTCACATTGATTCATATTTTTTAAATTTTCGAGTAGATACGCGGATGATTTGGGACACCCGATATATCTCGATACTTAGAAAATAATGTAATGACGAATATAAACGGATATGACGAAAGGGATTATGACTAAAAACGAGATTTTGAATCATATTTAATTCCTATGTTTGCTGTACCTATATAAGTTCTGTTACAACTTTACAAGGAAATAATATAATTTCAGATGTTTACTATAAGGTTTGATATATAATATATGAATACTATATTCAGTGTTTATACATATTATATAAGCGGAATATCCTTATATTATATGAAAAGTTTTTGATTGAAATGTGTTAAAGGATTATAAAGGCATCAGGATTATTATTGTATAAATAAAACTAATATAAATATATTTTTTTCTTCGCATTATAAAAATCTATATGCAGGTATATTCTTGTATACGTCTGTTTACGTTTCTGAAAATCTATTTCCCACTTTCTCGTAGATGCCGTTTTTAAAAAAAAACGAAGGTAATATTTTTTGTATGCATATTATTTTCATAATTAAAAAAAGATTTGTGAAAAAAGGTTGGTTTTAAGTAATTTTTTTTAGGTTTTCTATGCTTTTCTAAAGATTAAAAAACATATACATTTATACTTTTGTTTGTTTTCCTTTTTTTTTTTCAATTTTTTATTCAGAAAAAGAGCTGACCTTTATTCACGGATCCCTTTGTTTTTATAGGAAGCTTAGTGCATCATACATCGGTTTATAATAACAATGTTTGTTTTTTTCTTATTTCCTGTTTTTGAAATTAAAAATTTCCAGATTAAAGAGTTTTATCACATCTGTTGTAAAACATGTTAACACATAAAATTTTCGAAAATAGCATGCAAACTTCTTTATTTTACTCTTCTCAGATATACCTTCCGCATTTTAGTATAGATCAAATATTACATTAAAGGCTTTCAAATCACAAAAAATTACCATTGGACTATCCTCTTCAAAGTAGCGAAATCAAGCCCCTTTTTCGTTAAAAACTTCCATAGAAATCACATTCAAATACTATTTTGAATTGTTTGCTTGACTAGATTCAAATTTAAAGATTTTAAAGGTTTTAAAAGTAGCACTAGAGCACAATCACCATAGCTGTGCCATTAATTTGAAATTATTTTATGTGATAGATGTAACCCTGGATTTCAATCAGGATTTTTCTGTGTAATATTCTAAGTTCAATATCAATTATAATATTAAATTATTGTACTTTTCAAATAAAAATAAAAATAATAATTCATTGCATTCCATAAAATTGATTGAATTGATATAAATTAAGTTTCTATATTTTGTTTGCGTGTAGCCATCCAAGTAGAATATCCACCTTCAATAAAATGTAATCAATTTAAGAATACTTTTTTCTACCTTTGTAATTTTATTAATGTTCACAAATAAAAGTATACCAATAAAAAAAACTATATTTAATATATTCATTTGGGAATAAGATATATATTTATTCTAATTAAACTAATATGTACATATTTTTTAAGGAATTATTTAATGAAACTCATTTCAAATGGGTTCATATCCATCGATGATGGGGTTTGATGGATGGGAAATATTTTTATTAAAATAATATTTTGTTGCATTTTATAATCAAACACGTGACTTTTTTTCTTGAACAATATTATGACGTAATGGCCACGTGTATTTTAAAAAAACATCCGTTGTTATATAATTCAATAAAAATATTGAAATTAAATACCAATGTTTATTATTTTAAGGTTATTTTACAAAAATATTAATGTCTATTAAAATAATAATTTCAACTAGGATATATTAAATTAATTGTTTTAGAAAAATATATGTATTTAAGCATAAGTTCATGACAGTTATCAATAGTTTTCATATGGTCGTATCGTCGAAACAACTTTTTGATAGAATGTACATACTTACACTTTTTTCTTTTCTTAACTGTCTTACTCCGAATCACTTAATATTTTCACGATAAATTAATCTGCTTCTTTCCATGAATTATGACTACTTTTCAATACTACCAAAATTTAACAATAATTTCCAAAAATTGAATTCTTCTGTGCTTTTCAAAATAAAGTAAAAATCTAAACAGACATTGGTTACTATATCGACTAATTCCTCATAGAAAATGCGTATATAGAACTTTATTCATTATTTCCTCAAACATTATTGACGCACAACTATTGGAATTAAAAAGAAATGAAAATGGCATTCATTTGATTCCTTCTTAACCGAAGTACATACTCTAAAAATTAAACTAACCTGTATCTTTTTTTCTTGATGTCGATCTCAAAAATAGAGAATATCTGTAAAAATCCACAACATAGACTCACTACATTGGTACAACAACATCAATGAAATACGATATTTTTTTTATTATTTTGATTGATTGTTTATAAAATTTATTGTGTGTTGTGCTTTTGTATGCTTGTTACATTTACAATATATTTTCTATTTTTGATAAATAATAAATAGGTAAGAGTGATGTACCTTGAATCAAAATTAATACTTTTTGGTGGTTTCTTATACCATGCTTTTAAATTTACCCTAGAAGTAGGCTTGCCTATGATCCTTATTAACACACAATAGGTATGCTTTTCAAAATTTAAATATTTAGCAGTTATCAATAAAAAATATATTAATTTTATTAGTATGTGATTCATGATAAAATATTTTAATTTAACTTGAATCACTCTCATCGATTCTTCAAAGTACAAAATCGTTGTCTAGTTAAATACCTAATTATAAGTTTGTTTCCGTTGATCAAAGGTACATTACAAAGGTTTAAAACTGAAATAGCTTGCCCCCTTTCTGGTTTGTAAGAATTGTAGTCTTAGAGAATGCAATATATGATGAGAAACTGTAGTATTTGATCCAAGGTACAACACCTAGGTTTTTAAATATAAAACATTTTTTTTTTTAATATTAGATATTTATTATTATATGAATGTTTTGTTGATAACAAAACAATAGTAGAAAAACTATATATAAATACATACCTTATAACTACACAAATAATTCAACAATACCTATAAATATCAAATTACATATCCACTCATCATATAACATGTTACCTACGTATGTACTACCTATGTATGTATGCTTGTATGTATTTTAGATAGTCGATACACAAAAAATTTTAAATTTAGAATACAAAGAGGTTATTTCAAAATAATATGATAAATACTAAAATTTAATTAATTATTTTAAATAAAATATGTTTTACTTTTGTTTATTTGAAATTTAATTACTGTTACATTTACAAACACGCATATAATATGCACATGTAAAAGGGTTTCCATTGAGAATGAAATAATTGAATTTAAACAATTGAGTATGATAAATATCAAAAGATTTTGTGATGTATAGATGGCATTCGTTACTTCTCTGGGCAGCGCAATTGTTGAAAATTCATACTCATCGTGTGTGTATTACACGATTTTCATATCATCAATATGATTCAAAATTTTTAACGTTCATTCATGAATTATTTGTGTTACTTTTTTAAAACAACTGGTTCAGTAAATATTTTAGCAAAAAGTGACCATCTTCGAGACATGAGGTTTGATATAGCCTTTAAATGTAAATACAAATAATGCTTTTAATGATATCAATTGGAGTCTATGTCCCACAAGCTGCGAGTAACATTTAACTTCCATTATATATCGCAAAAAATTGTGATGTATACCCCTACATTATGTTTTTTTATCTCAAACACAAATTGTTTAAGTTTATAATTAAATCGTTCTTAATGGAATACCCGTTTAGAATGTTTGTATATATATATATATATGTGTGTATGTATGTGCAACATTTATTCATAAGTACAAGGATTAGTTACATACTTATGTTACATAAAAATATAATATCATTTGAATTTTTAAATTCGAAATATTATTCAATAAACACAATGAAAATGGTTTTTTTAAATAAAATATTTTGACATTTGGCAAAATACACGGCATCTAGTGATAAAAAGCAGGAGAGTCGATAGCTTTGTGACGTCACATGTCAAAATCTAAAATATTATTGTTAACTGAACGCGAAATTTATACGTAGTGGAGAGCCGTAAGATTTATACTTCGGAATCCAGGGCCAATCAATGAATCTTTATAAAAATTGTTTGACTGCATTGATAAAAGCTGGTATAAAGACGTTAAAGAAATTGGACGATCTTGTTCAGGGAGTGAAAGCCACCCTTTCTCGGGGGTGGAAATATTTATGCTAATTCTAAGCAAAAAGTATCATTGACACATATTTCGAAAAGTCAATACTTTTCGAATTATTGGCGATTGAAATTTGGAGTATTTAACGTCAAAAGATTTTAATGCTTGCCGCTTTCCAATTTTTCATTTATTTAGAAACTACCAACATGCACAAAAAGTTCTAGCAGTTTTGGATATAAATTTTTTTAAGTATTTCAAAAAATTTGGAACTACTTTTGCTTAAATATCTATGCTTGGCCGTTTGTATTTATGCCACAGTATACTTCATCAATTTCGGCACATTATTTCCCTTCTTTCATGTGTACAGACAAACAACAAAATGACTATTGAAAATTATAAAATTAAAATACGCAAAAATAGGACGGATGATAATAATTTAATATTGATACAATAATATAATACATCTGTGCATATTATATTTGTATAAATATCATAATAATAGCAACAATGTATACAGTTTTTTTATACTTTATATTTTACAAAACAAACTACTATTGCTGCCCTACAGCGAAATGTATACAAAGACCCTCTTAAAAAAATATTAAATCAATTATTTTATTTAACAGATTATATTATACATTGAAAAGATGGCTGCTACTTGATTATAATTTTTTTAACATAAATGTACAATAGCTAATTTTTTATGTAACTGTCTTCAATAAATTATGTTTATTCGGTTTTTGTATTTGATAATTTAGCTTCTTGTGTTGAAATATGCAAGTTCTGTTGTGCATGAAGTTAAATACAAGTGGAATACTTGTAAAATTTTTATCAAGTTTTTCTAAATGCCAAGTTTTATTACTCAAACTTGGAAATCCGAGATTACATTGACGTACCTATATTGTATACAATTCAAAGAAATTAGTGGATTGAAAAATGTTC
This sequence comes from Chrysoperla carnea, assembly GCF_905475395.1. Lineage (NCBI taxonomy): Eukaryota > Metazoa > Arthropoda > Insecta > Neuroptera > Chrysopidae > Chrysoperla > Chrysoperla carnea. The sequence goes on from NC_058339.1 coordinate 50,036,178, forward strand.
TTATGACAAGTAAACATTTTCTAAGTAAATGATATCAAGACTGAACGCCAGGCCGATAATGGTTGACTATATCACAATACTTCTGGTGGATAACCCTGTTAAATACTGTAATATTACTTATGCCAACATAAATACTGTCGTATCTGCCTCTATACTATACCAGCATTGTAGTAAACGTCATAAATTTCTTACTGTGTACATCTTTCAATTTTCCAAACTATGATACATTGTACTCCTTCCTTTTTTAGTATCTGAAAGGTCGTTAAACATTTTTTTTAATTGTTTAACGATATTTTATATATACCGATACTTCAGTGCTCGTTTGATCCTTATAAATTTGCAATAAATATACTTTTTAGTTAAATCTTTCAAGGAGTTAATGACTCAATCTTGCATTATCATTTTAGGTGAAGAAGTTTTATTAGAGGTACAGGAAAGTGAAGTTGGTTTTTGATAATCTTTAGAAATACGCAAAATATAAACGTTTAAAACTCTTAACTATACTTAGAATCATAAAATAGGAGTGCCATCATGTCTATGAATTGTCATAGAGATTTATATAAAACTCCGTTTCGCAAGTAAGGTATGGATAATAAACAATCTTTGAAAGTTTATAATTCCTTCGTTTTCAAGTTAATCTTATGTTAATTTTTGTTATGGTATTAAATCTAGTTTTACAGTTTGATGTGTAATGTGACCAATTCAGACATCACAACCAATTAGTGTTAATAATTTAAAATTAAGTTTACTTTTTATAAATAATATTGTTAAATTATTAAAAAAACATGTCAAACAAATTGAAATCTACAAGAAATTAACATTAAAAAATTTACATACACGTGCTATTTAAAATCACATTTGAATATTGTGACTTGTCCTTGAAATGCTTTTGAAAATACAGTAGCAAGAATTTAAATTTTATCCGGTGGCAAACACAGGAAATGATTAGTGTAAAAAGACCTTACTGGATAATTTATCTTTTGACAGTAATAAATTAATCAAGTTTTTATTTTGAATATTCTTCATAAAAAAACAAAGAATGTTGGTATAAAAATTGAAAAAAGTTGTTCTTTTTATTGTTTTTAAGTAATTTGTTCGATTTATTTTTCTCAAACCTGAACAATTCGTTATAAAAACTAAACCTGATTATGATTGATTATACTGGACACCTATTCGTTGCCACTCTCAGAAGCCTGGATTCTCTCTTGAAACATATTACATCTCATTTTGCATCCATCAAGTACTAAATTATTTAACAATATCGCACTACATTCTTTTGTAAAATAAATTGGTGGAAGAGATGGGAAATAACTAACGTTAAAAAGGCAAATATTGAACAATTATAATATATTTGATTTATTATTTATTGATAGTAGAAGTAGTTTAGCCTGTGGCAGCAAAGGAGCCTTTTATACTATCATATAAGCTCTAACTGAATGTTGAAGATAATTCTGAATTTTATTAATATTATCTGTAAATGTCTAGTAATGATTTAAAAAATATGTTACATTTCATTCTCTCGAAAATTGTTTGTTTACTCTTCAAAACAATTTATGTTTATAAAAACATAAACAAAAAATAATTCTAAAAAAATTGATAACCAGTTATTTCGAAATTACCCAAAAAAAAAAAAAAATTACTTCTAAATATAAATTATTATCTTCCATACCCCAAATGAGTACCAACTACCCTTTAAATTATTAAAATGTATGTGGTTCTTATAAATAAAAAAAAAAGAAGTTTTTATTTAAATACAAATTAAAAATTAATTTATTTTCTTCATATGAGAGTGATGTCTGGTTTTTGTACTTTATCTGTAGCATAAAAATGGTACCAGAGCAGTGAGTAGATGCACTTATATGACGGACGGTTCCTTTTTTTGTGTTTGTAAAACCCTTAGTTATTATGGATGGCCAATCATCTTGTCTTCAATGTATAAATACATCTGCTTATATTATTTTTTTGTTGGTAATTCTGCGGCTTTGATGATGATACAGTTATCAAAGTTTTTTTTATAAATCCTGTTCAAATTTAAACAAACACAATTCATTAATATTTTGGATATTAAAAAATGGTCAGGTTCTTTTTTTAATCGAAAGTGTCTTTCACTAGGCATTTATTTAACCAGAGATATATTTTTATTCAATAGAAAGATTTTGACTTTAGATTGACAAAAGTTTCGCCAGTGAAGATAAACTTTTTTGCTAATATTTAATTAAGATCAGTTTTTCTAAAAATGTTAGTATTTATTTTATTTTCTTTAATTCTGTCACATCTTTTTAGCAGTCACAGCAATTTTATTTCAGTATTCCAAAAATCTGGCAAAACAAACAAATGTAGATGGCTCATTTAGAATTTTTAATGTTATTTTTCGACATTTAATTTCGACATATCGTAATTTAATTCAACAAAACACTCAAAATAATGCTTCAAATTATTCACGTAAAACCTGCAAAAATAACACAGTTATCTTAAAAACGTACATGTTACAGGAAAAGTTTATCCTCCAGTAGGAGTTGATTCTTCCTCCAGTAATATTTGACTCTTACCTAAGTAAAGACAACTATTACTGGTCTTTTCAGTAAAAGTTGATCGAAAAGAGTTGAAATTAAATGTAATAATCAGAGTTTACAATAGCTAGGTAAAGTATACTCTTACTGTGTTGCGGTTGTAAAAGTTGAATTTTTGCAAGGAAACGGTTACCAGATAATAAAAACAAATAAGACAGGCAAAACCTTTAATAAAGTACATGAAAAAGTTTGAAAAAACTAATAGTGAGATTATACGGACACTATCGTGTTACTTAACTCTTCTCAGTAAAAGTGTGTTTACTTATTTTGAATCAACTTTTACTGATGTTTCTAGGAAGAGTTTACGCTGCCTATGAAGAGTGAACTCTTACTAACAATCGACAACTACCGATCAATCCAATTGACTGTAAACTGGTCCAGTTTGAAGTGTTTATTAAAAATTATATTAAAATTCATAATTTTATGAATTTCAAGTACTTTTTTTTTAAACAAATCGAACAACAAGGGTTGTTGCAACTTTTAAATATACATTATAGTCATCATTGAAAGTGTCATACCAAAAAAAAAAAGTATATGTATCGATATATAAAATAAACCCCTTAAAAAAATATATCTGTTTAAAGTATATTTTTAACTCATAAAATAATATAAAATGTTAGGTTTGACCCTAATACACACAATTTTTTTAAGGGTAACAACACAGTTTTTTTAAGGGTATTTCTTTTTATTTTTGTGTGTGTGTAATATTTATCTAAATAATATAAATTTGAGTACTGTACATTATTATTGTACTAGAGTGATACCCACCCGCTTCGCTGGGTTTAAAAGTAAAAATTGATTAAGATTAGAAGCTTATGTCCTTTCTATAACACTCGAAAAAATGGTAAGGATTGTTTTACACAGGTAAAATAAATGTATGGTTTTCTATTTTTGTTAAATGTATAATAGTCGTAATTATTCATTGAGTACATCAGAAAGGATGGCCGTGAAATATTTTATATTGACTATTTTTACAGAAATCTGTAATTTATGGTAGTGTCAAATAAAATAAATTTTTAAATTTTTTCTATTTTTTTATTAATATATCTTTATAAATTACATCTCATGTGTTATTCTGATATATCACCTATATTGCTATACAGTTTCATAAAACCATTCGCTAGTTTTAGCGTGAAAGCGTAATAAACAAACAAACAAACAAACATGCTTACTTTCGCATTTATAATATATAGAGAAGAGAAGAGATATAAATTTGAGTACTGTACATTATTATTGTATTTTTTTTTCAATATTATCAATTTCATATTAAATGTGGCTTTTCCATAAGCCATTTAACATGGATAACATAAAAATTGGGAAATATGCACACAATATTGTATTGTGTTTTTATTATTTTTTATATATTTTTTGTGGATGGATAGTATAGGGACTTTTTTTTTTGATAACATTATGACATGTAATCTAATATTTATGTGACTTAATAATGGATATTTGTAGATATATGATTTTGATAGGTTTTTTTTTTTTTTGAAGAATAAATGAAGAGGTATGATAAATCAATATAATAAGTGGTTTTTTTTTGTGTGTGTCTATTTCTATTAAAGTCATAGAAATTATTTATGTTCTTGGCACGAGTTTAGAATTTTTTTTTGTCATTGTATTTTTTTGGTATTGTCACATGCAAATCATTTTTCGAATTTTTAACTAAAATTTGGTTCATTTAAACGAATAATTTTGGTTTTTTTAGGGGTTAAGCTTTTGTTCAAAAATATTCAAATATGAGATAAATATGTCACAATTTACACGCATACGAAAAATGAGTGTCTTTTAGAAACTTCGTTCAGTTGTTTTTAGAATTTATTCTGCTAGACCCATGCTTATTTTTGTTTGCCTTTTTAAGAACTGATAAAGTTTGGTTTTATTTTCATGTGTTTCTACAAGTAATTGACCCTGCGTCTAAGGTAAACAAAAAAATCTAAGAAACAAACAAACAAAAATTTTTTTCTTTCTGGCTTGATACTCATGCTACCGTTAAATCGTTATTTTTCTATAACATGACACATCTTTGTGAATCTTAAAAAAAATAATAATTCAATTTAAAACATAATAATTTGTCTTTAAACAACATAAAACGACAGTAAATTTTATTAAACTACAAAAATATTTAATTTTAATAATAATATTTAAAAAAAAATTAATAAAGCTATGTTATTTATACAAAAAAATAATATGTGTTCAATATAAATTATTAATATCCGTTTTATTTTATGGTGTATAAAAACAATTTAATTCACAAAAATTTCGTAATTTATTAACTTTTAAAATAATAATGATAATTCAGTTTTTTCATTATTATTATTATAATTATTAATATACTTATGTTATTTATTAATATTTAATAACGCATGTTACGTACGGACGTGTGCAAATTTTATTTTATAATGGCGTCGATCAATCAAGTAGAAAATCTAGATTTTATAAAAAAAAATTTTTTAATTTCAAATATTTTTTCAATAAATATTTTGCTACACAATGCATACTAATAATTTTAATACAATAATATAACTTTTCACTGTTTGTTGTCTGTCTAAATAACATAAAATGTTTATTATAAAAACAATGTGGTCTGTAAAAACGATTGCTTATATTTTCTCACTTAAATTTTCTTAAAACATCATTTGAAACGTGTAAACTTATTTCAGATTAACGAAAGTTTTAACTACCATCCAATTAATCTTAACAAATGAAACGTTTGGTGCGATTATTTGTTTGTGTATTTCGAATTGAATGTGGTTTCTGTCATTTAGAAGCCGAAATATCGAAAAGATGCAGCTATTTGAAGGAAATAATTATTCTAGTCTTATTTTTTAGTTCTAGTCTTTTTGTAGTTTCATAGAATTGGGAGGAATTTTTTAAATGTTGGCCGTTTTACATTGGGGATTATAAATTTTGTAAAAACAAATATATTATAAATTAACTATTTTTCTTTTAAATAACCATTTAAGAAATCGTAACTTTAAATATTGTGACATAGTTAACTTAGCGCGATGAAATTTATTCATGGCCAAAGTGTTATTTCATAAATACGTTATTTTTTTAACAAAATTAAAAGCTCGTTGAAAAATTAATAGAGCATTCGTAATGGATAAACTTGCCAATTTTTACAGATATAATAAATCCTTTGTATTTTACAAAGTCGATTGTCTTTCAAAAATCAGCTTTTAAAAACATCAATAAACTTTATAAAACCGTTGGATACGAATAGATGAAAACTCATCGAATTCTAGCTATCCAAAAGTATTTAAATTGAATAAAGGATAGGTTTGTGGCTGTAGGGGCGATCGTGTCGAAGATAAATTGCATACTTATAAATTTAGTATATTTCCTATACTCTTTTGGACATTAAAATCAATTCATTGCACATTGGACTTCAAGACAACGATGATATACATTCAAATAGTGTTTCTTATTATATCTAAATAAAATATTCACATATATAAATAATTCTTAAAAATATAAAATAATTTTATTATATAAAATAAATTAAAATATTATTAATATAATTTCATTTTATAAATCATAAATTATATTTTATTAAATTGTTTGTGTATATAAAATTTCAAAATAACATGTCAAAACATAATATGAATTATTAACTATGTAGTTATACAGTAAGTTAGTAAAATGAACATCATCATTTTGTAAAAATACTCAAAATTTACATTATTTATTAAATCTAACTAAATATTATATGAAACAGCTCTAAAATTCCATTCTATACATATTTATTATCAAAATATTGTTTTTAATTCATCAAAATATATCTTTTAAACAATATGTTATTTTAAGTTTTTATTTCATTTAACTTAATACAGAGCAATCTAATAAACACGTAGACTCGTAACATTCTGAAATGAGATTATCAATATTTTTTTTCAAAATATCAATTTTTACTGGAATATGAAAATAATTGTCATCATACCAATCAATCAATGGCTATTTTACATATTGCCAAATTTACAATATTTCAACACATTCCCATACATTATAAATGAGAAAGTAAGGTTATTTGTTTGTTTGTTTGTGAGGCTATTACGCATAAACTACTGAATGGATTTGATTGAAACTTTACAATAATATAGCTCATACACCTGACTATCACATGAGCTATAATAAAGATATATTAAAAAAATTAATTAAATTTAGCTAGACAAATCACTTCACCATCTATGAGCATCATTTGGAATCATAAATTAAAGATTTCTGTAAAATGTTAAACGTAAAAATATAAAGTGGACAAAATACAGTTCATAGCCATCTGTTCTGATATACTCAATAAATTATGAATATTTTTGAGCTTAAATTATTACAGCAAACGAATAAAATATTTGTAATGACATCTAAAATTTCGATTTCTAAAGAATCGAACAGACACATCCCTTGTTATAAATTCAGACGGGGAGCTAGCATTTTTCGCTTTCCTTACCAGCGAGATTCATTATTGAGTTCGGTAGAAAAGTATACCAATATTATAATATTCTTTGGACAATCTTTGTATCAATTATTACAAAAATTTCATTTACCAAAATATTTACATAATTAAAATTATTAAAAAAACTAATAAAAATAACTAAAATTAAATTATAAAAATTTAAAATAAAAATTAAATACATTCATTAAAAAAAATTTGAAGTGAGTATGTTTTACATGTTTCATAAGAATAATAATAAATACAGTGTTATTAGTACATTAAAATAATATAAAAAAAAATTAAAAATAAATAGACATAGAAAAAAGATAATTTTAAAATAAACATACTAATTTGTAATATATTAAATGAAATATAACTACAACTCAACAACTATAACGTCGAGTATATATGTACATACTCAAACTTTATATATTATAAAGTGTGTAGATGAACATAAAAATATAATATTCACATGATACAGAATTCTACAGATTCATATTTCTAGAGTTAAATAATTTACAAAATTTACTAACGGGCACTTTTAACATGTCTATGAAGACTTGCCATTAAATTACCGTTTTCTTAAAGCCTTTTCCAAATTGAACTGATTTTGAACATCATCGCCAATTTTTTAGTTTTTTCGGGTACCAAACCCTAAACACGCATTTGCTACGAATACTCTCACGCAACTTAGATACGAATACTCTCCATTAAATTATCTTTCAAACGAGACCAAAAAAAACCAAGTTGGTTCATCCGTTTGGGCGCTACGATGCCACAGAGAGACACACATACATAGCGGTCAAACTTATAACACCCCCTTTTTTAGTTCGAGGTTAAAAAGTAACATTTTTATAAATTTAACTGCTCAAATAACCGGCGTTGCCGGACAAGAATAAATATCACTCTCGATGGAATATAGGTCTAATTCTCTATCGTAGACTTACAAAAATGAATATTTCATTTAACAATTTTAGATCATTCTGGCCTTATGCATCTTTTGCATGTAAATAATCTTAAACACTCTCAAATATTTTCATTCTCGAACATCAAATCATTATTGAAAAATAGAGAGCAATTTGTAGAACAAACTTTAAAATTCTAGATCATTCGAGAATTTGGAAGAATATTATCTTATTTTTTTGAATACTCTAGGTGATTATCGATTATTGTAAATTCTTTTTAAACCATTTTGTAAAATTTTGAAACTTTAATAACATTTAAGAACATTGAGAATACACGCCCATCTACTGGAACGTTCTGTAAAACTTAAATATAAAACTAACCAAACTAAACATCATTATTAATATATGTATAATATACCCGCACATTTATATATAAATATGATTTAGTTTATTTTAAGTTTTTATTCATCATTATCATTTATTATTTAAAATCTAAACATCATTTTACACTATTTAGTTCATTTTATCAAACACTACTTATACCTTCTTTGTCCTAAAAGTATACCTTTATATGTTATACAAATAAAAAGTCTCACTGGACGTGCAGAAAAGTGAGGCTGGTTTTTAAAAATATTTACTAGTATGCAAGATATGAACGATTAAAATTCTTAATTAAATAAAGAGAAAGATACCCACTAGTGACGCCATACGTTTGTATCGTCATAGAGATTACATATACAACTTTGTTTTGATAAAAGAAGATGGAAAATCTATGAATGAAATCTTTGATTGCTTATAACTTCCTCGTTTTTAATCAATTTTAATTTCTCCCTCAAATTTTGTCATGGTATCAACTATGGTTTTCAATTTTTATGGGTATTATGGCCAATTCGACGTCATAATTTGTTCTCTATTCCCAAAAGAGCCATCATTTTACTAAAACATTAGGTTTTTGGTAGTTCGGCAGTTCAATATCATGTTTTTAACAAGCTTTATGGCCTATGTGTTTGTATTTAAACGAGCTAAATCCAAGAAATTTACCTTGCCCACATGTAAAGTCCTTAGATTTCAAAAGTCTTTCCGTTTAAAATCTTATATAAACAGAAAATATTTCTTACCTTATCAAATTTTTCCAGAGTCAAGACATATTTTTTTTTCGATGTATCCCAAGTTTTATTTTAGAGTGCTTGTACCATAAAACATTTAGGATCATTTTAACTGAAAATTATGAATAACTTTATTTCATTATTTATGCATATGTTCTCTGGTAAATTTGACATAAATAATGGTTATTAAATTTAAAATAACACAAAACAACATTCGAATTTTCTTTCTAAATATTCATTAAACTGTTATCGGAAAGAATAACAAATTATTATTGTTATTATTACGATATGTACATAAACAATATTAAAAAGTAATGGAATAAAACTAATACATTTTTTTATTATGTTGAATAAGTATTCTATAAAAAAGGGATGTTTTATCCTCGGTTTTTTTACCAGACAGTAAATATTAAAACAATTATTTTATGTTTTTCAGATGTGTTGATTACGTTTTGATTTAATATTTTTATTTAATCAGATGTTTTCAATAATTAGTATTCATGTATTTATTAAAATAATATTAGTAAATAGTCTCATAATATTAAATATTTATTGTGTTATTTCATACGGATTTTAATTACCGTAAGTTTATTCAAAAAGTATTAAGTAGTTTAAGCCTTGAGATCTTAACTGTGGTACTTACAGTAGTACAACTCATGATTTGACTTCAATCTCTGCCTGTATAAAATATCGCTTTGAATTATATAAATCCTATCCTTGCTTCATATTGCTTAATTATTATTACAGAACTGTTTTTTTTTATACAAACAGTTATTCGTACTTACGGAATTCGTGAAACTGCACAAAAAGTTCAAAAATACGATCTGTTTCTTTACTTTTATCCTTGAAATGAAATTCCTAACAAAACTAGAAATTAGTCCGACAAAATGCCGAGAGTGCAACATATGCTACTATAATTCTGAAACATATTTCGCGAGTATGCAAACGCTTAAAATTTCGGAGCGCTAAAAAAAATTAAACCACCAAATAAGTAAAATATACAAAATAATTATGAGAAAAATATTAATAAAAAAAATATGCTAGTTTAATTTATCACAAATAAAATAAATAAACGTTAACAAGCCTTAAAAAAAGGTCATTAAGGTAGTAAAACTATGTACAATATTATACTTATACACATATTTTTAGTCAATAAAAAAACTACTGTAAATTTCCTGTACCTATATAACCCCGAAATAAAAACAAGTTGTTTTATAAATTTTTATTGGGTATACCGGATATCCATATTAACCGTTTACACACAAAGTAAATATAAGATAAAAAACATATTGTATAGATATATATAAATTTAAAAGGCCTGAGATTGCTTTCTTACGCAGTAGCGTATTATGAAAATAATAAAATTAATTCATTCTTTAAAAAATAAAATGTTATAAGATAAAAAAAATAGAATTTTAAAAAAAGACATATATACGAGAATGTTGTCAAGGCTGGCCATACTGAGCTATTCGTTGTGTGCGTAGTCATGGCAGGGACAATAAAATCGATGCCAGCGCTTCCAGTGAAAAATTTTGGCGTTATAGGAGGCTGTTATGACTAATTTGCAATTCTTTACGTGTTAATATTATAGAAAATGTCAACTTAAAATTATTGAAAAACACTAATAAATTAAACTTAATGCATTAAAAATTGTAAAAATAAGAAATCAAATTGCACAAATATTAGTTTACAAATGTAATTAATCATAATTATTTATTTAAATTTGACAATAATATTAAATTTTCAATGTAAATCATAAATGCAATCCATACAATTATATATGTATCCATACAATTCTATATAATTAAAGAAATGTATCGTTAGCATGGAAACGCCTCCAAAAAAACTTACGCACGGTGCGAATAACAATAACTACCGCTTGAAATTAGAGAATCCAAGCAAAGTGCTGCGATCATGTAGAGAGAGAAATAGTATTTTCGTATTGGAAACTGATTGAGGAAAAACAAAAGAAAATTACTTAAAATATTATAAAATTGTCTCAAGGATGGCCCATTATCATTTTACTACCTTACTCTTCTTCTAATACAGACAGCACTTCTAATTATTTCTGGCTAATCTACATCAACGACTTTTATCAACCTATTTTCTGAATATGTGTATCACCGCTTGCAAAATTCATATTTTTCTTATTTTGTAAAAAAAACTTATATTTTATCACATTGGTTATCGAAAAACTAAATATTGATGGGTTCACCTAGACAACTCTCCTCAATATAAAAGTATAAGATAAAAAAATAGGATTTTAAAGACATATATACAGTTTTTATATTTTACTTTTTAAATCGTTTTAATATCTCAATGGAGCAATTGTGATTTTTGTTGTATGCAATATTTAACAGAGAAGAGTCATCCAAATGAAATGAGTATTATAACAGGTATACTTGTATCAGTGCTATGATGATATACATAGTTTAAAATGTTTAAATGCCTTCTTTTTTTTCTACATTTCTATTTTAATCTGATTCTTTTACTTATATTTTTTTTTCTTTTACCCAAAGGGCTTACTTATGTAATATGCTTGCAGGTAATAAGAAGCATACAATGGGGAAGTACTTGTGTTATTTGTATTTAAGATAAATGTAATATAATTTTAAAAAAAGTTAATTTTTCAGCTATTATTCTTAGATATAAAATGTTTTTCTATTTGATTTTTGATTACGAATCTTGTAAGAAAAATGGTAAAATTCGAGGATATTACTAAGAAATTTGTGAATTATCTTTTCGTCATTTTTTTCTGTTGATTATATAATTATCTTAAATATCAAGAATATGAAATAATTAACGATAATAAATTTTTAATGGTAAATTTGCCTCAAATAAGAAGGAATGGGTGATTTTTAAAGAATCATCCAGTTGTGGATGATCATTTAATTTTTGTTACGTGAAAAATTAAACAAAAATCAATGAACGACAATTTACACTTTAAACTTTGCTGTTTAAAGTTAATTTTTGATTTTTGTAACTACTACATTAATATCCATAAACTTTTATTGGAATTTTAGAGCGTTATTGATGATAAAATTTAAAAGAAATTAATCTCTGTAATTTAAAAATGTTTATTTACGTCGTTACAAAGTAAACACACAAATAAACATACAAAAACAAAAAAACAACTGAAAGATAGAAGAAGAATCATTTTCTATAATTTGTTTAAATAAGAATTGAATAATGTGGAATGGAATTTGAAATTTACAAATTATTTAATTTTCCAGTCAAATGAGTGTATATTTGTTTGTTTCCGCAGGCATACTAAGTGGAAACCACTCAACTGTTACTAATCTTTGAATAACAATAAGTTACAAATCTATATGTATCTTTTACACAATTCCTTCCATTCCGTCTTGTCTTCCGCCTTAGACTTTTATCTCTTTGACGATGAGAAATATGCGTTTATTTATGTATGAGAGAAGGATTTAAAACCAACATATATATAAGAGTAAAACTGATTTGTCGATGGTATCTCACAACATCATACCACATCGATTACTTAGTTTTACAACCTAACTTACCTACTTTTGTTTCATTTGTTCTTTTAAATATAATCTTATTTTGTTGCTGCTGTTTCTGGCTGCACTCTTTAAACTTTGTTGTATGTATGTATTTACCAAATAAATTAAATGCCTCTTTAATCATCTTCAAAATAAGCATTATATAAATGTTTTAAAATCAAATTTTTTATTAGTCAAATAAAATTAATGAAATTTGTTTATTTTATTTAGTTTCAAATTAAATTCAATTATTTTCATTCACGACTGATTTGTTTTATAAAATTTTCACTTTATTATAATATTCTTTATAGAAAGACACAAACCAATCAGAAACGTTTGGTTATGGATATAAGGAAATAAATAAAAAAATTTATTGAAATTAAAAAGCTGTATATAGTCTTGTTATAATTTGTAATTTAGTAGGTAAATTAACTGTTTACTCAAATTTGAAGTCGTAAGAAGCTATCTCCCAAAGGTCACATGATATTTATAGTATAATTATTATACTATCCAATGGTATATATACTTGTAAGTGTAGCAATTGAACAAAAGGGGCTCAAGGCACTTCCTTGAGGTACCTTAATATTTTTAACGTGCTTCTTAGAGTTTTGCCGGTCTTTGCCAACAAAAAATTGTCTTTCAAGAAATTTACTCATCATAAAATCAATAAAGCAGTAAAACTTGAAAGATTTGCTCATGCAGGCAATTTGTATGTGTTCTACTGGTCTGCACTTTCGCCACAATTTCGATAAATAGGTAAGAATTAATGTGGCTCAAAATGAAGACACTGTTGTGAGCTATATTACTGGCATTCTACTTTGAATATGATTCACCAACCTAAGTACTCGAATAATGTCAAAATTTTGTATGTGACATAAACTTATTCAGAATTATTCCAATGAAATAAAATAAACAACTAAAATATTAAGTAATACATACTGTTCAAGATTTCTACACCTGATTAAAATACAAAATATATATTATTTTAAGCAGAAAATAATAGAATAAAACCATAAAACAAAGATTGTAGACATCGGGCTTACGAATGAATAATTTATTTATGATTACCTCAACTTTGAGATTATGTTTATGTTTAGTTTGATAACTTTTTCCTTAAAAAGAAAATACTCAACAGCGTTCAAAAACTTAGCGATTGTGCGGACATGCATCAAACTGATATTTATTTGCAATTGAAGTCAAATAGATGATAAATTTATTTTGTTCCAACACTACATAACAAAACAAATTTACAAATGTCTTACGTAAGAAGTTGGTTGATCAACATTTGACCCAGAAAATTGCAATTGAAAAAAGAATATTTCAATTGAACACTATAAACTAAGCAAAAATCCGATATTCAAAAATTTTAAGTTTGACTACTCTGTGAAAAATTTGAAAATAGCGTAGAAGAAAATGTCCTACAACTGTGAGTTTTGTTAACTATGTTAACCAACTATCCCAAATTTTCTGGGTGTGGGCCCGCAGACTACTAGTACAAGTGATGTATGTACATATATCCTAATACTACACCATACAACAATGGTTAAATACAATACAAATAACAATCGTATAGTATAGTATTTACATTATTTTAAGGGTGAATAGAAAAAGGAAGAACACTTTGAGAAGATATATGGAGATATATATACAATATATCTCCATATAGAGGTGTATACTACTATTAACTGTCGCGTATCTAAGAGATTTGTAGGGTTTTGTATGTTATTACAACTCAACAAATAACCACCAACGCATTTTCACACGTTTGTTATTTAATAAATGTTATATCTCTCTGATATGAATAGGTTTTGTAATTGTTATTATGCTTATTCTTGTAAGATATAATACCAATTATATGCTTTAACAATTTTCATTATTATACATTTATTGCATTATATTATATATATAAATAATATATAATTATTTTTAAACATTAAATACATTTTAGTTGATAAACCTTTTAAATATAATATGAATTTAAATTTCCTAAAATAAAATTGTTTGAATTTTTGCTTTTTCATTTAAGATTGACTTAGAAGAAAAATTTAAAATTGTAGAAAAGAAATCGAATAAGATAAAATAACCGAAAACATAAGTTAATTAATTTATGCTGTAAGAATAAATTATTGATTTAAAAATATCTAAGAACTACAGCGCTAAATTCTCTTGTATTATATTTCCACGATCCTAAGCAATCGTAATTTGTCGCAAAAAGTATGAAGTATAAAGAATCTTAAAGTTTTTGAAAATATTTTTTGTATATGCTTTGAAGAACTTTTCTTTCTCAATTACCATGGAACAAATCACATTTAAAATGTATAAATGTATAAAAATAGAAATACAAATAATTATAATTACATCATAAATGTATGAATGTCTTTTTTTTTTTGAAAAAAATAATGATAATAATATTTCTACAATACTATAATAAAAAATTTTTTTGTAGAAGTAGAAACCCTAGAGGCTGTTTTCAAACAAACATAATTCATCATTATTGTTATTATGATTATTACATTTATAATACTATTAAGTATTTATATGTATGTTAAGAGTGATATAACTTTATCTACAGGGTGTATAGATAGCATTTCCTGATCGATTTATGAGGAAAACTACTTTAACAAGTGAAATTTTGAAATTTTGCGAATAGAACATTTCATTTTCATTAAATGTTAAGTAAAATATTCTTAAACTGCCAGTTTGAAAATCAATCTAGTATTCTTTCTGCTGTCATCATTCATTAAATCTCTTCTTCGCTTCCACACTTTTAGAATACTACAAACAACTACCTTGTTATTTCGATTCTATCAATCAAATCCATCAACTCAAGAAGTTAATTATTGCGAATTACCTTTCGTTAATAGTTTATACAAATAAAACTTTCATTATTACTGTGATTGTGTAATTTTGACGACAAAAAGATGCCTTAAACGTATTCGAGTTATAAAAAGAAAAATCTTATGGACCGATAAACACATTTAAAGTTACCTTATTTTCTATCTTTGCAGATATTTTTGTTTGGTCGGATCATATAAAAAGTACAATCTAGAAACGAACGAATAACGCGTATCAAAGACGAAAAGGTTAAGTTTCCTAGTAAAGTCTATCAAGACTGATTTTACCTGTTTGGTTTTACTTCTTAACTATTTGCCGCTTTTCGGTGTCAAAATATGAGGCCTTTATTTACATTTTTGTGTAGGTAACTGATTAACAGGGATGGCCATAACTATTAGTTTTAACTCAGTTAAATCACTTTTGATAGAACTTCACTATATTTCATCCAACGTGATGGCTGTGACAATCTGTATATAAAAAGAAAATGAATTAAATAAAAGATATAAAAAACCAGAACACAATATTTGAAATGGTATATTATTAAAAAGTTTTTTTTTTAAATATCATTTAACAAAATTAAAATAACAATAATATTATAACATTTATATTTTAACAAAATGAACTGCTTGCTATACGGATTATTAAATACAATTTTAATGTTCTTTAAACGATGTTGTGCATTTACCATGTTCTGGTGAGAGAAGTAGATGGTGGATCTGTTTTCTAAATTATTAAATTGTACTTACCCAATAAATGTTGTTAATCTTTTTAAATGTATAATAATTTAATATCATTCAACGAAAATATATAAATTTTGTTATAATTATGTTTTAATTTAAATAAATATTTTGAATGCAAGAAAAAACTAAATATTTACCGTCGGTTTCTTAACTGAAGACACGGACAAATTGGATCTTTAATGATAGAAAAAATGTGTTCTGTGGTATGATTAAACCATCAAAAAAGTGGATAATTTTATTGGAATCCACACTATTGTTGTTTGTTACTATGGTTTCTTTATATCCATCCATTTATTCAACACCTGTTGGAACCAAGTATAATTCTATTATCGTAGTTCTACTCTAAGTTACCAATTGCCGCTTGGCGAAATGATTTTTCCATACATTTAAAGAAACTGAAAAAGTTAAATTAAGCATTAACAGTCAATAAATGGTTCTGATTCAATATTTTCTTTGTCTTTAATGTAGTTTTTTAGGTGATTCTATAAACTGTAGGAAAATTTAATTTCATCATATTCAATAAATCATTAACTTTTCAAAAACGTTGAAGTTCAGAAACTTGACAAAGCTGAATTTTGAAGCCAATCATAACAAGAAATGGTTTAAATCAGAGTTAAATAGATGTTTGAAATTTTATCCTACCAAAGAAAGGCAGCAAACTAATCAATCTAAACTATACACGCACCACAATCTATTTAATGAATCAGTTCCAACTAACATATAAACTAATAAATCTTCACCGAATTTAATTTTTAGAACTTTAGGTATAATACAATCGTAAAGTTTGCGTAAAATAAATTGATAGAACACATAATAAATCTACAATACAACAACATATATATATGTTGTTTCCTTAAATAATAAAATAAAACCAACAGGTTAGATGGTGATGAAAAGGGAAGAAATACATTTAATATAATACATATATAAAGAGAAATAACACACACGCCTTTTAAATAAAAGATATTTTGTGTTAATAAAGTTAAATGTTATTGTGTTACTACTTTACCATACATTCCTTCTTTATGTTCTCTGTTATAAAACTAATAACACACCTTTTGTCTTACGAATACATGATATGGTGGGTGAGTTGACGTGGTCATCGAATACCTTACTATATTTTATTTATTGTCAGCCACTTTATATTATTTTGACAACATAATAGAAAATTTCCATTTATTTTTTTGATTCCGTTTTTTTTAACGTGTCTTGGGTTTCATGATCAAAAACTGAATAGATTTTTGCTTCCTTTTGAAGTTTTATAAATTTATACTTTTATATTAGTGGTCTCGTAAAGAGCTATTCTCTACAGTTTGAACGGAAGCGCAGACATTCTGCAAAAAGGCTCATTGTGATTTTTTAAATTTGAAAATCATTTAGAGGACCTTGCCTGAAGAAGTTGTCGTTTGTAATACTTCATATTTAGGTTGATATCGACAGCACATATTGCTCCAGCCTTTCCACAAGTTTCGGGTAATGGCACACTTATTTCGATTTTACCATATTTATTCTTGTTTTTCCTCTTTTTGTGTACTTTTATGATTTCCTTCACATTTGTTTGACTCGGTACCAAGTGTAAATAGACTTTTCAGTCGCGTATCTAAGACAGAGAATTTTATTGCAGCCCTGTTATCTGAGTAAAACACGATACTTCTGGGGGATTTTCACTGTTACTTAAATGCTCCTTATGAGTTTCTGTCATTCAGCAGATTTTTTCCGAAACGATTCTTGTCAGGGTACAGTATTGAGTTATTCCAGCCCTCTCTTGAGAGTATGTGTACATTGACATCTTACTCCAGAAAGTTTTCGACAATCATATATTTTTCTGGAGACCTGGAACTTAATATGGTATGGTGCTTCTTATCGATCTCTGCCAATGTCCTCAAGTCTCTTTGAGTGACCTACACAAGTAAAATGCATTTCTATTCAATAACTGACCAGATATACATGTAGATGAATGATAGAATTGACGATAATAATGTTGTATAAACAAATATCCATTCGTATTACTTCTTAATGTGATCATGTTTGTTGTATTGATATACGAAATACGATATGATGTCCATTTTTCTATCAATATTGACATAATATAAACATTTAGTGAACACATCAATATATTCTACATCACAACAATAATGGATCACTTTATTACTAATATAATAACAGTGACTGATTACAATATATTCCATCTTTATTATTTACTCAAATATTATATCTTGTATTGTCTTTTTATATATGTTTTATTTATTTCTGTTCTACGAATCATCATTTATTGTCATTTTCGAATATATTTCTGTATATGAAGAGTTCGTAAAATAATAATGAACTTTCAAGTGCCAAACAATATGAAATTTAATTTTTTTATGCTCTTAATTTATAGCTTAATTCGTTGTTTAATGTCATTCGACGTTTTACAAAAAAAAAGAAACTTTTTAAACTTTCAGAACGTCAAAGTCTTATCGGCAAATTAACCCGATTTTTGCATTTTTGAGATAAAAATTCTTTTAGAAAATAATTTTAATCTAAATAGGGGAAAACGTTAGTCCAATTTTTTTCAAATTTTCTTAACGGGAAAAATCGAGAAACATATTTTTTGTTTCTGAATTAAATAAAACTTGGTTGTTAGAGCAATATTGATCCAGAAAGTTCGAAAATCTATATTTTTTTTAGCGATTAGATGAGTAGTTCTGGAGTTAATGTCTAGAATCTTGAAAGAAAAACTTTTATATAACAGCAATTTTTAGTTAAACGCTATAGATTTACTAAAATTTAAGTTATAAGTTTAATCGAAACTAAATCCTTAAAATATCAGCTGTATTTTCATCAATGTTCTTTAAAAGTAACTCTAAACTCAATATGTGTGGTGTGTTTTGACAACTAAATATGTTTGCTGTTTGTTTTGCTTGTTTTAGTTTTGTGTTTTTTAGATTCTTAATGAAATTTTTTATACATAATTCATTTTTTCATATGAATGTATTAAGTAGCTTTAGCTTTCAAAGCGTAGACTAACACAAAATGAATATAAAAAATAAACAAAACCAGTATAAATAAATAATGTTACAAAAAAAAGGTTACTTGCAAAGTTACTTTGGGAATCTAAATAAATAGATTTTTAAAAATTGAGAGTAATCAAAGTTGTTATTTGAAAAAAAAAAATTAAATATAAAATACTATACTGGAGATATGCATGCGACTAACACTTGTCTCTAACCACAGTAACTCTCTACTATTCCGCAGCTCCAGGCCCGGACGTCCACCAAAGCGCGCACCAGTTGGTTTAAGTTTAGCTGCATCACATTTACATCATCAGCAAATGAAAAAACATCGACTTGACAATGGTGATTATCCACCACCGTACGAAAATGGTCATATGGGTAAGTGATTTTTTAATTTATATTTTAAAATTAACTTTTTATTTTATTTTTATCTGACAGGCTAAAATTTGCAATAAGCTTTCAGTGTGTTTGTTTTTTTTTTATAATACCTCCACGGTTTTGACATCTTATTAATTCGTCAGTTTCATAATAACTTATGGCAGCAAGTATTTATTATTGATTTTATTGTATCCCAGTCCCACATATCTCAAACACCGACTCCAATTACAATTTTACGCTTCATCTGAGAAAATACATGTCCAATTATTAAATATAGATCCAATTTGCATTTTTTTTGTTAAATTATTTAGCTTTGGATATTTCAAAAACCAAGCAGATATCGAAAAATTTTATTTTTATTTTTCGTCTTCATTCATGAAGTCATTTAGACAAGTCTAAAATTGCCTTGGCGCTCGCACTACCTTAACAGATTTTAATTTGAAAGTTTAGATACAATTACAGGTGAATTAGTTTCCATATTTCCATTGTTCATACTTCTACAGAAAAATAGTCGAAAATACTGTATTTACTTCCAAAAAATCAATATTCCAATAATAATAAAAATATGATAAAGACTACATGATTAAAATTAAATTTATATATGAACAAACCCCAATCTTCCTTTCGTGTTATTAATAAACTATTTGTTTGCGAGCGATATCGAAAAAAAGATATATATTTCTTTCCACTTTAAAAAAAAAAACAAATTTGAAAATTATGTAAATGATATTTGATATTAAATTATGGTGTACACAAATTCATTTTTTTTTAATAAAATGTTTCTTCAAATACATATTTTAAATTCAAATAATATATATTTCATTATATTATATTTTATACATAAGCATATGTTACTCGGCTTCACTCACTGACTTATAATATAGTTTGAATAATTTTCATATTAAATTGATACGACTTTGAGCATCTTTTTTTTGCTGTTATAATAATAATTCTTCTTCACCCTTAGATGGAGATACGTTTTGTTTTTATTAAGGTAATTTTTTTAAACAGTGTTACAACATTTGTAGGTTTTTTAAGTTAATACAAAATTCGCAACAATATTTAAAAAATTATTTGCAAAAATGTCAAACTTTCCAAGTTCTTTAATGAATCAATACGCAACTTGTTAAAAAGATTGGGTTTTTTAAATTGAGGGAATCAAAGTTCAAGCATATGGAATGAGACACAATTTTGGAAGCTTATACTTGATGTAATATGTATTGGGTTTAACGAGACTTTGGCTTTTTTTTAGGATGCAACTTTGTTCACTTAATTAATCCAATTTGTGCTGTTATTTTATAAGATATACGATCCTGCAGGCGTACTTTATTGTCTTTGTTAAAATTTTACCCTCCTCTTTTTTGAGTTGAATTAGTCTAGCGGATTTTGATAATAAATTCACTAAATTTTTGAAAAAATATATATTATCTTTATATATAAAAAATTTTCCGGTTTCGGAACGATCTTAGATCATAGGGTCCGTTGTGATACCGAAAGAGGGTTGGCCCATCCCCGGCCACTACTCTATGAACTATTTAGAGGTGTTTAAGAACAGCAGGAGTGCTTTGGCGTCGGAAGATGGAACAAAGTCTATTAGGACACGAACTCTCAAAGATTATATTTCAATGAAATCTTTCGATATCTTACTTCGTAAATTGAAAGTGTTTGTGCTAGAAACAGCACTAAAGCATTTACATTTACAATTGCGAAGTAAAATAACATCCTTAAATTATTAAGATGAACAATAAAAATAAATCATAATATAAATAGTAAATGAAATAAAATTAATAAATACTAAAAATAAACAATTTTTAGATTTATTTTCAAAAAATTTTAATTAATTCTTTTGTTGAAATACTATAAAGTTTCTATTATATTCTTTAAAGCTATCTCACTTTATCACATCGTAGTAAATATGTGTGTATAATTTTCAATGTCGTTTACAAATCGATTGTGCGTCGTTGAGAATCTACTCGGAATAACCAACTCCAATACAACACACGAGTATTATACAATGTATGTATGTTATGTTCTCGTTGTTGAAAACATTGTTGATTGCTGACTGTTTTATGTTTGAGATGATAAGGCGGAAATTTAATAACATTCGTTTTATCATTAGGGACCAGGATAGATTAATCGCTTTTTGATAGCAGATTCTACACGTATACATGTATATAGGAGAAACATTCATATCTACATAAATTCTGTTTGTATGTATTTATTCTCTATGGTTTTATTGCCTTTTTGTTATTATTTAATTCCCATTCTTCATATATTCGATATTTATGTACATTTATTCGAATAGAGCTCATCACTACCTAGCGTTATAATCATTTTTGACATTTCTTTCACTTAAGAGTCTTATTTAAAATTAGCAAAATTCAGAAAATTATTTCAAAGGTGTCTTATGAACTATTTTCAAGGGGGTTTTTGAGTAATTAACAATTTCATAATTTTCATGTTCCTACATATTGGTTGGTTTATTTGTTGAATAATAACGCTGGACTCTTGGTTTCTGAAATATCGATTGAAAAGGCTATAATAATATCGCCATTCGAATAATATTTTTTGTAACATCTCAAAAAATTGCGCTTCCAATTCAAAAATGAACCAATTTTTTTAATAACAAAGTCTGGAAAATGAATTTTACCGCAGTAGTAGAGAATTCATATTTCCCGATATTTCATAAATTTATAAATTCGAGAAACAATCAAGAAAATGTTATTATCAAAATTGAAAATAATTGGGCTACAGGGTAATTTTGAACCCAAAAATATGAAAATCGGTTTTATTTGCTCGAGAGTGAGTAATTTTTGAATTATTGCCTGAAATATTGACCGAAAGGCTTTTATTTTGGATTGATTCTGGAGATATTAAAAAAAACTATTTTAAATCCGGTCCTCTGATACGCAAAGTGGGCCAAAATTTACTACCCAATCTTATTGTTTTCAATTTAACCCGTGGTCACTTTTATCCCATATCACATGAATTTTCGTCTACATCTAGAAAATAATCACTATTTTATTCCCTCTTCACATCATACATGCACAATTATGCCAGTTTGCTAACATTGCATAAAGAACCATATTGTCAACTTTCCTCATGAGGAGCGGGCACCGTAGACATAAGACCATTTCATTATTGAAAATACAATTAAAATGATTACGAAATTATCACAGAGAATTAAAACAAGATAGGATAAACCTGACAAAAAAGACTTAAAAAAATTAAATATACTCTAGCGTGTGACTGAACAAAACTTTGAACATGTATACATGCCTTTTTTTAATGTTTTAAAGAAAGAAACGCGTCTTTTTTTTATGATTAGTTAGGTTCAATATCAAAAGATGTTCTTTGGTGTATTACTAACATATAATACATATATACAACAACATACCGTAGGGACGAAATATTTTTATTGAGTAAATATTGTAGTATTTAATCGATTAAATTGCTTATAACAAACAGCAGATCTTTTTACTCATACCAATTTCCAATTCCTTCTTTTTTCATGTAATAATAAGACAAATAAAAAATTTAATGTTTACATTAAATGATTGTTTTTTTGAAATATTTTTTTTTTATTGCTACGAATTTAATCTTTTTATTACGTTGAAATCATCTTTTATTACAATCGTTTTATTAATAAATATTGGGTGTATGTTGCTTTGGTAAGATTAGTTATTTTTATTTTCTTTTAATTTAAATTAAAAACTAATAGACTTTTTAATGTCTTCTGTTAATGCAGCAGGTAGTCAGTCTAGGGTCCGGCGATAGAAATTGAAGAAGCTCTTTTCAAGGTCGTGCATTACAATTTTTTTTCCAAAATTTTATTACCGGGGACGTTTCTTTTATTCAGTTAACAAAGTGTATTTTGAGAAACACGTGAATAATGATAAAAAATATATTTTTATTCAGCCTATGTTTTTCAAAGATATTTCATGCTTACTTAAAATACTTAAAATTTTCAACCTTTCTAATACTGTTTATAAGTAAAAATGATATTAAATAACATACACGTAACAATTTTCGAACGTTTTAAGCAGATTGATTAGAAAAATATTTTCTTTGCTAGTTGATTATTTCATCACTATCACTGGCATTAATGAAAAGGAACGAGGCATGTCATAAGAAAAATAAAAAATTTAATAAAAGAAACGATTTTTTCAAATCTACTGCCGAGAACGGGTTTTGATCTAAAAACTTTTCTCCTGAGGAGCAGGCACCATAGACATAAGACCATTTCATTGTTGAAAATACAATTAATATTTCAAGATTATAAACTTTAGAAATAGTTTCGGTTGGAGTCGAAAACTTGTTTTCGTCTGGCACCTAAACGTTAAACACGCGATAAGGAAAATAAAGTTTCAAAAAAACATGAGCCAAAATGAGACGCCACGTTGATAACTGCTTCCCAAATTTGCACCAGAAATGACTATAAAATACTACATTTGGCTCCAAACCCTCAGTACATTTAATCGATAAATGAATAATGGTATTTTAACACTTTATTAAGTATTGTTTAAATATTTATTTTTAATGAATCACACATAAAATAGAAAACTATAATTTAATTGTGAAAATAAAATTTGTTTATTAGGTAATAATTTATAGATGAATATGGTACGTAAACGCTTGGTTACGCTCTCAAGGCATTTTTTTGGATTAGTCTTGTATCCTGTACAGTAAGAGGCTTTATTATAGGGAAGTTGTTTGAAAAATTGATTTTAAATAAGTTTCATTAGATGTTTGAACATCAAAAAAGAAAAAAATTAAAATTTCAAGGTTACAGACTTTTTTTAATATCTCGGTTGATTTGACTGAAAAAGATCTAGATTTTGCACACATGTTCATAGCTTGACAAATACTAGAGAATCGATAAGTTATCAGTTTAATTTTAAACCCATTATTTTTCAGTTGAAGTTTCATGAATGGCCATAGCTACAATCAAAGTAACCACGAGCGTCACATCGCGAGAAGATTCTGTATGTTATTCACTCAGATTTCAAAAAAAAAAAAAAAAAAAAAATTAAAAAAAAATCTTATTACAGGGATGGATTTTAACCTGAAAACTTTTTGCATGTAGAGCGGGCACTGTAAACACAAGACCATAGACTCGTTGAGCAAACTATTAATATTTCAAAATAATAAACTATAAAAAAATATCGGTCGATGTCGGACATTTAAAAAAAAAGAATTCAAATATGTATCTAATTAAATGAAGGGGTTGAAACAAAATTTAAATTAACTATCAATTGCCCAAGCCTCAAACGATATAAATTGAAAGTTTCAACCACTTCGAATAATTTTTTTTTGTTCAGTAAAAAACATTCTTAATTAATATAATAACATACAATATGTAGGTACAAAAACAAAGAATGTGAAACTTTTTAATTTCAATTATTTATTTGTTTGATAGCCCCAAAACCTTTTTAATGTCATATTATTATTATCATTTGTTCATCAAATATACAATGTTATGAATCTCAAATATGTATGATAGGAATGTATTATATAAAAACAAATATATAAATAGAGGATGCAAGTTCTAGATTTTCAAAACGGTTTGATCGAATTTATTAAAAATTTAAACGAATTGGATAATCAAAAGATGTAATATTCATTTGGAATATTCATTTGATACTAAAAAGTACTGTGTATTTTCAAATTTCTAATGAAAATTAATATTTCTTGATATTGCTTCGTAAAATGAAGTACAAAAATTGAATTGTAAAGTATGTTTATACGTTCATTCGTACCAAGTATCGTTACATCCAAGTTAGTCAAAATTGAGGAGCACTAAACGGAGTTATTCAAATTGAAAACCCAACATCGATCTTTTTCGCGATTAAAATACTTCTTTGCTTTATAAGGAAGCAAACCATTTTAAAAGGAACAACTTTCTAGAAAAGAACAATTTTAAGTGTTTTTATTTCCTTTTGGCTATGAGTTGACTTGAAAATAGCCGAGGTAACCAGACTAAGGTCGTAATCCAATCTCAAAATTTTTATGTTGATGTAAATTTTTTGCGTGCTAAGTTTGTAGCGATACAATTCATAGGTTTTTTCGCGACCTTGGTCTTATGCAATCCCGTACATATTAGATATGATAACTTCGAATATTATTAATACAGGGAAACGATGTTAATATGTGAGAATAGTAATAATATGTGTAAATGAGCCCTTCAATAACATGTAATACTGAAACCATCAGACACAAAAATTCAGAGCACATTCCATATTTTAGTCGAATTCTTATTACTATTTCAAAAATATTTACAATATCTATTCTTCATATGTAATAACACTATACAGTTCGTTATATTCAACATATATATGACATTTTCAAGGGACTTGGAATATTAGTATTTTGTATGAAACAATAGCATTCATAAAATAATTACCTAACGTTTTCATTATGTGCGTGATGGGTATGCTTTTGAGATGCATTTATAGTGTTATATTCATCATTTATTAAAATCTATAAATTCTTCTTCCCTGCACTTCCACCATTTTTTTTTTTTTTCGTATAGTATTTTCGAATTAATTAATGGTATCAGATAGACAGTGCCAAACTTAAGGTAAAAAGCTCAGTGTACGAAATCTCCCTAGGGGTCCTGAAGTTTTAGCCCCCTCCCCCTCATCGAATTCTGTGCTCTACTCTCTGGTGTTTTTCGTTAAGTTATAGGTAAGTTTGAAGAAATTAATTTGTAGAGAATATTTTAAGACAATTTATTGAGCACTATCCGTACGCTCCATTTATTTTCATACTAAGTGAATTCACAATTTTTTTTTAATCCTTTGGAGGGGAGGCAGTGAACAAATACTCCTTTGCCCACCTGTTAAATCCGCCACTACAGGTATATTATTCTTGTTCTATCATCAAATTTTACCGGTGCGGTTATTGTCAGCCACTCTGTAAATATGAAAGCTAATGAGATTGCTTTTTTATGATTTTAATAAACAAATGGCTGATAAATTGTTATTAAATATAAAATAATAATTACAATAATGTGCAAATAAACAAAAGAATACTCATCAACAAAGAATATACCTACATAGATAAACATAGATAAACATAGTAAAGCAGCGTTTTCATATAGATAACATTATTATCTGTCGCTTTAGCTGATATAAAATGAAATACATTCATAATATAAGGCTAAAATAATCATCGAACCGTATACAATCAAATGACCATTCAACCACCAGTTAAGAGTATATTATTTTATTATTATTTATTTTACAAACAATAAATAATTCAATCACATTGATATTATACAAGATGTTCAATTATAACTGTATCATGACTAAATTTTTAAGCTATTTTATACCTATTCTAGTTTTCATCAAATTGAATTTTCGTCCCTACTATGTCTTAATGGCACAAACAAAATTAATGCAAAACGATTGATGTAGGAATCATCCAAATCAGTCCACGCGTTTGATCTTTAGCCACAAAGGAACAAACATACATTCATACATATATAGACTGATAAAACACATTGTCACTTCTTTAAGTTGCGCAGTCTGGTAAAAATATGAGTAACTGAGCGTTCTTTCGCTGATTTTCACAAAAGTTGTTTGTAAGTTTTTTATTTTGACATCCTGTGCTGTCGGATATGATGCTATAGATTTTACTATGTTGATGACGATCCACTACGAATAAAAACCATCAATAGAATAATGTGATTTTGTTATTTTAATATATTTATTATTACTTTATTAAAAGTGGATGCGCATTCCTGTTCATTAGATTACAAATATTGTATATCTACATTTTGTATGTAGTATAGAATAATAGTTTAACGACACCATATTCTCTCCATCTTTCTCACACAATGGATATATTTTTTAAATCTAAGTATATGCAAAGGTATACTGATTTAAAACAAAAACAAAAAAAAATTAATTAACAGATGAGCATGACAAAAAAAAATTTTATATCGGGTGTCTACTGAATCTCTTTTATATTAAATTAAAATTTCTGAAAATATAAAAACGATTTTTAGAACAGGAGATAAGATGTTATGATTAGGGATACACATAGATTAGATTTATCCACTAAAAATAAAAGCTATCGATATTGGTTCAAGACATATAAAGGGCCAAAATTTGAGAAACTACTGAACACACTATAGGTAAAGTGTTTAACAGTAAAGCTTTTTCAGATTTGAAAGCAAGTAAATAGTCGTCTGGGAATTTTTTTTCTCTGGTTATCCAAGGAGTTATTTCTGACACATCCATTAAATCATGTATGAGGAGTGATATCCGGGATCCATTTCTTCAGTCGATACCTCACGAACTTACCTAAATTACTAGCTAATGTTCATGAGTAGTTTGCGTCTTTTGTCCAAATTTTCCAAGAGTCTTCAAGAAACTTAAAAGAATTAAAACTTATCTACACCCTAAATAATATACATTCAACAAATTTATTTGTTTCAAATAAAAAACATTCCATACATTTCAAAATATCACAATATTTCTGATAAAACATAAAATAAAATTTAACCTATTTATTGTACATGAAATATTTCTAGGTTAAATTCTTTAATTAATCAACTGTCAAATGGCATACATTTTATTAATTTAATTACGTACATAATGCTAGAAATTATATAAGAGTAAAAAATATTAGTTGACATTTTTTATGGTTAAATTCGTTTTGTCACTTATTTTGTCGGCACATTCTTAGTTTAGTATTTACATTTTTTTTAGGTAAACATTCTATATATTATAATTTGTATCAATTCATTTTGAAATAAATACAGTGAGAAAAAATATTCAAATGAAACGTAAAAAATTTTCTATACGGTTTTTAGATTTTTAATAAAAATATTATCTATTTTATAGCGTTGTCAATGATGCTCGTTTTATACTTCATTGGCTTTTTACGATATATGCATATATCGGTATTGGTAATTTTTTGTTATTGAAAGGTATTATATAATAAAATTACTTGTTTAAGAGCAAAAAATTCATTATCATTTACCATAAATAATTATAATCGTACATGAATCTAAATATGTATAAATAACTATTTATGTTTCATTAAATTATATAATTAGTAATTATATCCCTTCCAGCTAACCGAGTGTACTAGGTAAAAGTGTAACGAGTGTTCTGTAAGCAAATATAAAATAGTATTTTCCCAACTCTTCCACCAATTCTTTCAAATTTTGCTTATTCTGTTAATAATAATAATACGATTTGTCGGATAGGTATATTATCACATTTTGTGTTAAAATATTTTATCTATAAGAAAATTTGTGAAAATGATTATATATATAGAAAACAAGAAGCCACTGAGAATTAATTGGTCTTAATAAAATATATCAAAGTTTGTAATGCGATAATATGTTAATATTTTGAGCTTTGACGAATAATTATGGATAACAATAAAAATTTGCATAAAACAAATGAATAGGTCTGAATAAAATGTATAGAAGTTTGTAAATCGATAATATATGAATTTCGGGAGCTTTAAAATTTAATTGTCGATAGCAATAAACATTTTCCAAAAAAAGGAAATTTTCTGGATTCAGGACGTAATAATATTTTAAAAAACATGGTTACAAATTTCAGTCAATTTAAGCTGAAACTATTAAGTTGGATTTATTTAACGTTTTTCATATTCAATAAGCCTTTTCGGACAAGATACTACTTTTATACCATGTATATGAAATATACCAAGGCATACTAAGCTTAGTCCCAAGTGTGTAACGCTAAAAATTTTGATGCTACGAACAAAATTTTGGTATAAGTGTTCATAAAATCACCTAATTAGTCCATTTTCGGTTGTCTGTCTGCCTGTAGCAAAAAAGATATCAAGGTGAAATTCATAGCGGTCTGAGGACGTAAAAATGAGGTCGAGTTTGTAAATGAGCAACATTGGTCAATTGCGTCTTGGGACCGTAGGACCCATCTTGTAAGCCGTTAGAGATAGAACAAAAGTTTAATTGTAAAAAATGTTCCTTATAAAAAATAAATAACTTTCGTTTGAAACATTTTTTCGTAAACATCACTGTTTACTCGTGAGAGCGCAAATTGTATAGTATGTATAATATGGGTACATCAGTTGTATGTGTGTGGCATGTATGTATGTGTAATGTGACAGAGTAATCAAAACTGTCTATACATGGTATTTCAATAATTTACTCAATCAATTGTGTGTTTTCACTTGTTTTATTTTAAATTCAAATTGAATTTTGTTGTTTATTTCCATTTTATTTTCAAGATATGAAATTTAATATATAAAATAAATTTTTTTTATTACATATCAACACAATAGTGTAAAGACGCGGTATCATATTCAATTGTATTCATTTAATTTTTTATTGATAAGAAACACATTCTTTTCAAATATAATAAACGTATTGTTATTAATAATTATTTCAAATGCACTAATTATTTTTAAAATGTTTAGCCATGAACATAGGTATAAATAAATTATATACAATAATAATCATATTAAATAAATTATTATTTTTTTTATAATAATTTATTTACGTGCTACAATTCAACATTTATTTATTTAATATTTTAATAATTTATTTATGCCATTTTTAATGTCATTTCAAATATGTTATGTTATCACTCGTTAGACGTCAACAAAAATAATAATTATTTATGTTTAAATACTAATGCGTTTTGCATACAATTATAAAATTATGATTTTTACCTGTAATTTAACGTACATATTTCAACTATTCCTAATTTAAAAAAATAATTTTTAGTCCCGAATCAAAAAAAGGGGTGTTATAATTTTGACCGCTATGTGTGGGTATCTGTCTGTGCCATCGTAGTACCTAAGTGGATCAACCAATTTCGATTTTTTTTTGTTTCGTTTGAATTTAGATTTCCGTACCCGGAACAACTAAAAAATAGGCGATGATCTTCAAAACTGGTTCAATTTGAAAAAGAGCGTTTCTAAGGAAAAATTTCGTTTAATGGATAGTGTTCTTAGATATGTTTATAGTGCAAGCTTAGAGTTTGGTACCAGAAAAATTTGTCGGGTTTTTTAAATATCAAGTATTTCATCAAACACCATTGTTTCCTAATTATTTCTTTGGTGAACATTTTCATTAAATCTGTGTATCTAGGTTGAGACGGATGAAAATGTTTGAAGGAAAAATCCGTAACCTTAACAGTTTTCTGGCCAGTGATCCATAACATATTCCATAAATCGAGTTTAACAGAATTAAATAAGTTAAGTTCAATTAGTAAATCTCTGGCGAGAATAACTTAACCAAAATTTTTGAAGAGTATATTAAAAAAAATTCAAATACAAAATTCTTTTATAATAAAAAAATTCAAATGGAAATTAAATTGATTTGACTCCAGAGCTTGGTATATTACATTTGATTTTAAAATCTCCGACATATTTAAGAGATGAAAAAAAATTGCACATTCAGTTTTACTACAACTAAATAAAATTTTTTTTTTTTTGAAATTTGAAATCATCTGTTTAACTTAATAAACTCATATTTAGTTTTAAAGAGTATTTTTACGCTTCACCAAAAATATTAATATTTTTAGGGTGAAATATAACTACTTAAAAAAAACTATTTAATAATAACAAAATCCATATGTAAGGTCGGTCCATAGTTGTTATAATAATATTAGGTTTTTTTTTCCTTTTTAAAATTAAATGGCTTTTGGCAAATTTTATATTTGTTACATATTATATTAGATAAACGATTAAACGTTTTTTTTTTGTAACAAAAAGAGTATACAAGCGTATACCTATAATTTTATGTTTTTTTTTTTATGTTATGAAAAGATTTTGGATTTAATATTTTGCTAATCGTTATTGTTATCCCATTTGTATTATCTACTGCTAAAACGGTTAAATATTATTTGAGACAAGTTATTATGTAACCGATTTTTATAATTACCTAAATAAGATTATTAATGTTATCGGCGGTAAATTATAACAAACGGAACTGTATGTTGAATACTAATAAACTGTAAAGTGGTTTCTGAAAGGAAACAAACGTTTGGGCATGTTAAGCGGTCCACTAGAGCACAAATGAACTGAGATTTGGTATATCGGCGCATCAGAATTACAAAAGCGGGACTTGATGAGGATGACCCGAAGAAAACAGCTTTTTTCGACATTTTAAGGGTTTTAAGAGCATCTACATAGCCTCTTCCAATTGAGTAGAGAATTGTTTTTGAGTAAATATCAAAGAAATACTTTTTTTATTCATTTCAACAGCGTCATCAAATTGAGATGGTGGATTCAAAATTTATATGGGAGTTTAGTGCTTTTGGGCAGAGCCAACTTACAAATCCTCTTTCCTGCCCATTTCTTTTCAGGCATCATTCAAATATTTCTAGAAATTTACTAAAAAGGTGACGTTACTACGAAAAAAGGCGTCGATAGCCAGTGAACTAGGGGGCACAACGATGAACAGAGAATATTTATCTCTACTTGCATTCGTTAGATACGCCAATACCTGTGGATATTATAAAAAATACAAAAATCATAAACCAAATGCTCAAACATTAAATTCCGATAATGACATATCCACAGATATAGAGATACTTTGAACCTAACTTTTTAATTAAAACATATAATTTTAATTAAACTAATAAATATATCTGAAACAAAAATAAAAAGTTTAATATTACGGACATTGACAGATAAAACTGGGATTATTATTATTTAGAGTATTACTATATATATACTACAACAATCTTATTGCAAGCATACAGAAAGTTAATAAATATAATAAAAATTTATAACATCAATTGCAATAAAATAATATAAATAAATAAAAATAGTGTTACTAAAATAATAAAAGATACCATTTGGTTTGGTCAGTCTTAGTCTGTCCAACAACAAGCAAGTTAATCAAACAACACTTACAGATAAAATAAAGACATAAAACACCAGCAATAGACAAAGATAGATGAACTATTAAAGAAAAAGAAATGTAATAATACGGCTGAAGAAGATAAATAAATATACCATGTGTTTATTTCAAAAATAAATATTTAAGTGTAAAAGAAAAGAAAATTTTGTCTTTTGCCTATCTGCTTTATAATATGTTAATCGGTTAATACCTCAACTTTACAATCAATCATTCAGAAGGAAAATAAACAAAATCAAAAATTTTCACATTGTCACAAACTCACGGCTTATAGTAATCGGTTTTCCATTAAGCATGTCCCAACTTTAAACTGAAATAATTTGTCTATGAGATATTTTTAGATGTTGTTCATCCCAAAGAGTATCTTATAAAGCAATATAATATGTAATGTTGAATAATGTATGCAAATTATTAAACTTTGTTAAACGCTTTTTAAAAATATTTTAAGATACATTGCAACTTATTTAATTCAAGTTTCGGAACTCTTAACGAAAAAATTTTTTTTTAATTACAAATAAAATATTTTCATCCTGTATAATTTGTTTAGCTTATTATAACTAAGAAATAACTTCAAGTGTTAATATGATTTTGTTGGTAGTATTGCAGTTTAACATCGTTTAATAATTCTTGTGGTATGAGCAAAAAAGGGCGAAGGAAGTAATGAAATAAAGTATACGGGAAGATTGTCTTCTAATAAAGTAGTGTGAATCACAGAATCATTAAGTGTAAATTGATGTCGTCCATACTGACAAACTGTAAGAGGGGTATTAAGTCATAAAAGCACAAATATACAGTTTAGTTGTCTACACAGACCTAATGTATTTACAGATGTTTTTATTACCAACAGCTCTGATTTAATGTATACTTTTGGAGTCATTTATATGTCTAAATGTCGTAATTCGAAATGAAATGTGTTAATACTACTGAAGCAAAACAAAAATTGTATAACAGTTAGTTGGTACAAATAGTAAGAAAAATTTTTTACCAAATAAATTTCCGATTTTCCAAAAATGTTTACTACAAAGTATTTATCATCGCGGAGCTGATTTCAAATCATACCTCTATGAACCAAAATTTAGAATTTAATTTTTAAATATGATTTTTTTAAATTTTATTCAAGCCGTATCTCATTGTCAATCGTTTAGAAATTAAGTGTTCATAAAGGACTTTAATATTATGTTTAAAAAATTGCATTCAATTCGTGTTGCGTGCATTTTTTAAGATTTGACGAATTTTTAATGCTAAAGTGTTATGACTTTTGTAAATCCACAATTATTATCCTTCAACTTATAATTTACTACAATCTTGAAAAAAAAGAAGAATCTTATCACTCAAAGGCTTTTATATTGAATAATAATAAAAAAAATAAAATAAAATAAAAGATATATACGATTATATACTTAAAAGTAATTTTCTATTATTAACTATTTAATTTGGTATCAATATATTTATAGGTATAAAAATATGATGGTCACTTTTTGGTTCAAAAACTATAATGTATCATTCAATACGACGTATAAAACACAGAGAGTTTTAAAAACATTGATGGTGGAATTTTATGCGTCCATATGGATGGCAAAGCATTCTCATTTTATATTTAAATAAATATATTTCTTTCTCATTTCATGTTTTTGATAATAAAAATTACGACCATAGTGCTTCGTCACTTACTGTCGAGATTTGAATCATTCTCAATTTAAAGATCGATTCATGCTTTTCGATCCTAGGAATGTTTTGAATTTTTTGATTTCGTATATTTTTGTGATTCTAAAAAACTACCTTTACGGTTTTTAGCTTTGAATATAATCTAAAAGTTTTATCATGTGTTCTGTGAATGTGATATTCGAGTATTTAGCTACGAGAAGCTCATTTTTTTATTGTATAGGTATCGATGATGTTGTAATATAAAAACAACAAATCGCAGAAAAGTGTGGGGAGATTCAAATTTCGAAGCACTATAATAGGAATTTTTTTAATTTAAATTTTAGTTTATTTGACAATTTAAAAATTTTTAACTCCCCGGTAATAATAAATAATAATAATAATAATGATGGGGCCCATCCTTCATTTTTTAGACATCCATCTATAAGAGTGGCCCCCCACATCATTATTTTTAATATTTATTATTTCAAACAACATGTGAAGTCGGTTACTTTGTTCTTCTTCAAGAGACGACTTTGTGTTCAGTTTACCGCCAAACTAATTGATCAGGCTGCAACGTCCCAGTCAGTATTCAAACGATTGCGCTGGAATATCTCGCTCGGCTACTGATCCGCTGTGAAAGTTGTTTCAATTACAATAACTTCCAAATACTCTCCAGTATCAGGAAGCTATTGTAATTGAAATTTTGATTCAACATATCCTTAAGTTTCATAGTCAGGATAATGTATTAACATAACTTTCAGGCTGATTCCTTTCTGTGTATTTCTTTAAGGAAATATCATCCCGATATTGCGTTTCACAACGATATTGGATCGTATTTTTTCAGATTGAATATTTCACACACCCTATGTAGATTATAGTCCAGTCTGGTACTGTCTATTGAAATGCCATAAATTCCATTATGATTGGTGTTGTATTATAACTAAATTATATACCTTATATAATTTTTAATAAATACTAGTATAATATTTTTATTTTTTTTTATTTCAGTTTTTGTGCTGTGGTCGTCAATTTAAAATTTGAAATGGAAAAACGTTTCATTTATTTGATTGTTATAATAATATTGTGAAATAAGTATATATATTATTGAATTTAAAACTATTATTATAACAAAGATGGATGTATATTATTAATGAGAGATATGTTTATATTTTTTATATTTTTGTTGTTGCTGTAATTTATTATGTTGTCTGAATGTGTACTGTACATTTTATAAATTTTAATAGTACAAACTTAAGTGAAATGGAAAAAATTTTATCCTACTATATCTAATGAATTTTATAATATGAAAACATTAAACCTATAAAACTCCTTTTATAAAATTTTGGGACTAGACTATTATTTATTTATCAAAAATTCATTATAAATATGGTGGGAGCGCAAATAAATGTATATATTTCCAGACATGGAAATCGTTAATTCTGAAAATGAATAATCAAATAAACTTATTAAATTATTCTATTGCCATTGGTCCTTGATATGTTTGATAAATTTCGAGTTAATCTGACGTTTTGAAGGGGGTCAAAACCATGTTCAAAGATTCCGTTACACACTGTCATACTATACTAAAAAACATAGGAAGCTAATAAAAGCGTGTTAAATGAAAAGAAAGGCAACTAATAAAGACATCAGCTAGTAAAGAAATTCAGTAGTTTAGAGGCAAAAGATAAAATGCTAGAAGTCTTGAATAACAAGCACAAAAGGGCCAGTATTTGACATCTGACCATTTACAAGTTTTTGTCTTGTATTTATGATCATCCTATATTTCGCACATATGATGTGAACATTGCATTGCACATATTATAGAATACTAAATAGATGCATTTCTAAACATATCTATCCGAACATCATATGTTTGTTTGGAATATTATGTTGATATAATGATGATGTGAACAGTATTGTTTCCTGAAGAGCCTAAAGCTTCATTCTATGATTATTATAATACCTACAATCATTATTATTACTCCTCCTGTATTGAAATGTGTGCAATGCAGCCAGATTTGTGTGTGCAACCAGAATGTACCACACTATATTCTCGAATATTGTATTATTGTAATATAACACAAATTTAAGTCTAGGGCTAAGTGTGGTATTTGACAATTATTTTCGAACAGTTGAAAATTTAAGAAGCTTTTCTCAAGGTTGGACCATTTGTTATTTTCGAACAAAACTTCTTTAATTTTTTAATTAATTTTGTATTCAAATATTTTCGCATTTTCATATATAATCCACAATTAATATTATTAATCAATAAAGTATTAGAATGGTTTCTGGAAACTATTTGAGACAATTATGTGGTATTTATAGAGCCCATAAAAAGTGATACTTGAGAGTTATTTACGATACAAGTGGAATAAGAGTTGGACATCGTAGAAGTACGTTAATAATGCGTTATCACACTTAATGAGTCATTGAGAAAACTAGAAAAACATTAGAATCATTTCGGTACTAACTTGTTATTAGTTTTGATTTTAACAGCAGGTAATTTGGCTTATTTGATTTAAAAATACGTGCGGTAATAATCTTTTTGTCCCACGCAAAATAAGTAGAGAAAATAGTTCTTATACCTTATCTTATCTTTTATGAACTTTCCAAAAAATAACAAATATTCGATTTAAATAGCTCATCAAAACGGTATTCGCAATATGGGTAAATTTGATATCTTATACATGATATTTTATATTTACAAGAATTTACAAGAGAGAGTTAGAGCAATGATGCCACGTTCAACCAAATATTTTTGGCGTCCATGATAGTATTAGAGCTGTATGCAATCATAGACTGATGAGCGGGTTGTATATGGCCGAACTATAACACAAAATTGAATTGGCTTAGCTCACGCTTTAACAATTGTATTTTTACTAACTTTTTATTTTGTCACAACTGTCAATCCCGACCGTTTTCAATCACTTGACAAAGTTTTAAAAAATTCTAGTTTTTTTGAATAATTGCTATGCAGATCACTAATTATGACAATATTTTCAAAAGACGTCTCCGGGTCACCCTCTCAAATTTTCAACTATGCTAATTTGATGGCCAAATACCCCGCCTGGCACTAGATCCATACCTACTGCCTACACGTTTCATACTTTATATCCTATATGTAGTAGAAGTATGAGTCCAATGGACTATATGTATGGACTCAAAATATAACTAACTCATCTATTGAGTATTGCTACACATCATCTGTAAATACACACCAATTCTGAGATGAGGGGACCATATATTGGTACTATTATCACAATATTACATAAATACATCATTTATGTAAATACAATAACATTCAGATAGAACATATAACATTCGATGTTATAATAATACTAGATAGACTACCTATCGACACATTTCTCTGTATATGCATTTTATTGTGCTTAAATTTTGTGTACGAAATGATATATTTCATTTAACTTTTTTTGATACAAGAACTCAGCAGCGGTAGCGGAACGAAAAAGTTTATTTCCACATATAAGAATTTTTGATATTTCTTTGTTCATTGAAATAAGGTGGTTATAAAATACATCTGAAACTTGAGAGCGGTTGCGTTTGTTGGATTTACTATGTGCAAACCCGAAACAAGTTGCGAAAAGTTCAAAGTCATTCCGTTTTATCCATTTAATTTATGATTAGACAGTTTTGTCGTTAATAACACCGCGCCATTTATTATTCTAAAAATTAAATGTGGCAGTCATTTTATCAATATGAACTAGTTTTATAACTAAAGAGTGCAATTTTGATAGGCCAACAGATGTTCAGTTGAGTTAATTAACACTATCTCTCTCAAGTTCTTCTTCATTCCTATCCAAGTTTCAGAGGAAAAGAAATTTCCCAAATGGAACTATCTTGCCACTCGTACCATTATTAATATTTGTAAAAAATTTTACCGTATTCATTATTCAAGTTCAGATTACAGTAATATTTTGTAAATATTTATATTTTCGCATGTTTTCAATTTATGGATGGCGACAATATTGACATGATAATTAATGTATTTATTTGAATATGTTATACGTCTATCACACAAGGTCATTGATAGGAAATAAATAATCATTTACGTCAATTAACTAGACTATTTCCGGTATTTAAATCTAATCAGGTAAATAGTTGTATATCATTTGAAATGAAGACTAATTAGAGAAATATGCTTATTTGTGTGTTTTGCTTTGCTATTAGAAACTGGAAAGTTTTAAATGAATCAAATAAAATAACATTTATTGGTATTTTTTTACAAGAGTAATAAAATCTTTCAATTTCCTTTACTTATAAAAATTTGTGTAAAAAAAAATAATTGAAATAATTTTAAACATTTATAATTGCTATATTTTATTCGATCGAAAATAAATCTATCAAGTTTAATTAGTGAATTATTAGTGAAATATGTCAGAGATTGTATTGTAGATTAGTGATCAGCTACAGATTAGCTTTGTATATCAAGGGGCTTGTGAAAACGATAATTTTTAATTTGTAATGAAGCAAAATCAACTACCATACTACTTCGAATTTTTACTAGCCGCCTTGTATTTTCTATTTTAGTTCATCCATAGGAATGTTTGAATCCTTGTCGATGCATATATAATAATAATTGAGCTGTAAATGCATATCTATTCTATTTATTGTACCATATAAGGATCATACTTGAGCTTAGGGGCTCTGGCCATCTATCTAATAATAATTCTAAACCTAATCTATATACGATTGTTTTGTTGTGTGAAATGAATATTTCATTCCAGATAATAATTTATTATTATTATTATTATTCATCAATAATTGTATTGTTTAAATTCAAAATCATAATATTATCTAACTAATATAATGCTTATAGTTTTAGTATAGCAGATATTCAAATAGGTTTTAACCTTTCTCTGATTATATATTCTATGTAATCAATCCCCAAATGTCTACCTACCCACTTTAGAATTTGTTCAGTTAATATGTGATTATATATGGGAGACTATTGTATCTTGGATAAAGAATTATATTTCAAACAACTATTGGATACGTGGATATGCCTAACTTTTCGTTGGTAAT